>NW_007737502.1:10354-20367 GCF_000696425.1 Galeopterus variegatus | reverse complement strand
TACCTAAAAGGACCCCTCCTTCAATTCAACCCTGCCTCTGGTCTTTTCTTCATCTCACTATGACCAGTCTTGATCTATGTCTTAGAATTTCCACATAAGCTTTTGTCCAAGGACAACCACAGAGCTCTTCACAGAAACACTGCCCTAAACTCTGACAGTTTTCATGAAGCTAACAAGTAATTATACCATTGCTGACTGCTGGTTATTATTAATGCTTGTTGCAAGTAAAGACATAAAACAGTATTTCTGGAATGAATCACCCTATAAAGACAAGAAAACATTAAAATTACTTTTTGTAGAATGAGCATTTAGTATTCTGGACCAGAATTGTAATTCTCCACAAAGACCACAGATATATAATTGAAATGCATAGAAAAAGTTATGAGATATGCTTTGGAATAGTTGAACTGTTTCTGTTTGCTCATTCCTAGAGACTAAGAGGATCCTGAAATCCATGTGGATGGATTTCTCAATTCACACATACAACAGTGAGAGAAAAGAAAAGGATGTTTCTTGCTTAATAAGGGAGACTCTGAAATCCTGTGTAGGTCTAAATGACAAGTGCTAAGAAAAAAAAAAAAAAAGAAAGCAAATGGAAGACATGCCTACCGAGTTTCTGAGGGAATTGCATAGCCAAAGATCCATAAGCCTAACCCATCAAAGCCTGTGACTGCTCAGTGCCTAAAGCAACCCTGGTGCCTCCAAATCTGTATCAGCAGGAAACAGGCAGTGAAAGCTGTACAGCCCCGCCAAAGGGCATACTGGGTTCTTCCTGCCTCAAACATGGCCATAGAGGATAATGGACACAGAAGCACCTCCCACAGGACAGTCAGCTGACCCCTTCTGTTTGAGAAGAAAGTCTCTTCCATTCTTGCCTAGTGGGATTTGATAATTACTATAGGCTGTGACTTCTGGGGTTTCACATTTTCTGAATGGTAGTTTTAATTGTGATTTTCCTGTTCTTACTCTATCCCTGTATATGTAGTGGGGCTAGGGGGCAGACAATTTGTCTTTTAATTCATGGTTTGTGATGTGGTTTGAATGTTTGTGTCCCCTCCAAAAT
Organism: Galeopterus variegatus; assembly: GCF_000696425.1. Classification (NCBI taxonomy): domain Eukaryota; kingdom Metazoa; phylum Chordata; class Mammalia; order Dermoptera; family Cynocephalidae; genus Galeopterus; species Galeopterus variegatus. The sequence continues at coordinate 19,304 of NW_007737502.1, read as the reverse complement.
TCATATTGAAACTTAATCCCTAATACAATAGTATCAAAAGGTGGGACCTTTAGGAGGTGATTGGGTCGGAGCTCTCATGAATGCGATTAGTACACTTACAAAAGGGCTTGAGGGAGTTTGGCCCTTTATTGCCTTTCTGCCACGTGAGGACACAGCGAGAGGCACCATCTTGGAAGCAGAAAGCCCTCACCAGACACCAAATCTGCTGGCACCTTGATCTTGGACTTCCCAGCCTCTAGAACTATGAGAAGTTAATTTCTATTATTTATAAATTAGCCAGTATAATGTATTTTGTTGTAATAGCCTGAACAGAGTATGAGTTTGGAAGATTGCATAACATCACATCTGACCCAAAGAGGGAAACTATACGTCACCCAGAGATTTTGATTTTTGAGCTGGAGTAGTCCCTTGATAAGACTTTGGGGTTTCTTCCCTTCCAGAGAGAGAGTATACCCTACGTGGGAGAAGAGGGATGAACATATATTTGGGGGAGGTCAAAGGAGTACATTGTGGCAGAAACTGTTTAATTGTCCCACAACATTTGTTTTTCCTCTATTCGGCAGTATTAGAACCCTTAATGTTATCCAGGCATGTGTTGCTGGGAAGACTTTACTTCCCAGTCTTTTGGACTCCCTCTCAGTTAAGTAAGGTCATGTGATTAATGTTTGGTCAGTTGGACATAAGTAGAAGTAGTGTCAACAACTTCTAGCAAGTGTTTTTAAAGGAAGGAAGTGTTCCCTTCTCTTTACCTTCTTCTTCTTTCTTCTAGATGAAATGGAAATATGAGGGCTAGAGCTAAAGGAGCCATTTCAGACCATGAGATGATTTAGGAAATGGAGATTATGCAGATAAGGTGGAAAGATAAGGAAAAGGAATCAGAATCTGTATTCGTCCATTTCTCTTGCTTATAACAGAAATACCTGAAACTGGGTAATTTGTAAAGAAACAATATTTATTACTTACAGTTTTGGAGGCTGGGAAGTCCAAAGTCCAGGGAACACATCTGGTGAGGGTCTTGGTGGTGGGTAGTGACTGTTCACAGCAAAGCAGGGTGTCACATGGCAGATGGCAGAAGCAGAGAGAGAGCTAACTCCTCATTCCTTCTTCTTTTAAAGTCTTCAGAACCACACCAATGACCACCACCAAACCATCCATGGATAAATCCACTTACTGGGGCATGGTCCTCACAATCTAATTGCCTCTTCAAAGCCCCACCTTTCATTTATGGGAATAGGATTTCCTACCCTCTTCACACTCTCACAGTGGGGTTAAGTTTTTAATACATGGACATTGGGGGACACAATTCAATCCACAGCAGAGTCCCTGACACTGTGGAGCACTTTACAATCTGCAACCTACCCATACAGGCTTATATAGAAGAGAAATAAACTTCTGTGTTGTTTAAGCCACTGTTTTGGAGGTGGGGGTGGGGGGTAGAAAAAATTCAACCTCCTGCTGCCAAACCTAATCCTAACTAATACATAAGAAGTTACTTTTGTGAGTTACCCCAATTTCCCTAAAATGAGCAGATTTGGAGGACTGAAGACCAAAAGTGGTTTAGAGAGGCCACAAATTGCAGTAAACGTGATGCCACCTTACCCTATGATACATCCATTAGAGGAGAATACCAAGCTCAGGGAATTCACAATCTATTATACCACAATTTATATCATCATACATATCTCCAGGAAAAATAGATATCTATCTCTCCTTGTACTGAGACGCTGGAACTTCAGAAACCCAAATTCATTTACTTCTCTGGATTTTAGCCAAGGAGCTTGACTGCAAAGCTCGCTTATTAGACAACCGGCTGCCAGGCTGGTTTAGGAAAAGTGCCAAACTGGCATGGAATATCTCTGGCTCTGGAAAATGATGAAAGTATTCCAAACTATTTTAAAAGTAAATCCATTTTTAATATCCCAAAAACTGTTTAAATTTTATTTTACCTAATTTGGCATAAATCTATTTTTACTTTCCAGCTCCTTATATTCCCCATTGGCTTCAGTTTTTATGTGAAAATTTTTATATTTTATTTCTTCCAAATTATATTTTATTAATTTGATGTAGTTGCAGCCTGCCTCCGATTCTACATAATTACTTAATTACTTCAGTATAATATTGATTCAAAGATTTTGTTATTGGTTACCTAAATATTACTAGTTCCCTTCCATTTCCTCTCTTGTACAATGATAACACTTGTTTATAAAACTGCTTTGAAACCAAGGGGAAAGAGCAGCATCAAGATAAAGTGCTATGTTGTTCTTCCCTTGGAAATACGCCTTGGCTCAAATTTGAACTTGGGGTATAAATTGTAAAAGATTCTGCCAAGAGTGCTCCAGTTCTGATATGCAGCATTAGATGAATTTCTGCTTCCAAGCCAGGTCATTGTGCAGCTTGAGGGAGATGGGAAAGGAGGGTCAGGCAGGAAAAGGATGGGTTTTATTCCAGGGCTATCATGCTACCATCATACTCAGAAATCCATTTCTCCTGTTCTCTTTCCTTTCTTCCTTCCCCCTTCCTTCCTCATTTCCTTCTTTCTAAATTTTCCAATTCCTTCCCTCCCACCATCTCCCCTCCCTTCTTGCCTTCCTTCCTCCCACAAATAGTCATTAAATACTGTGGTAGCGGGCCGGCCTGGTGGCGCACTGCTATAGTGCGCCACTTGGGAGCGTGGTGGCGCTCCCGCCGAGGGTTCGGATCCCACATACAGACCGGTTTCCGCTCACTGGCTGAGCGAGGTGCGGCCGCAACACCGAGGTTTGCGATCCCGTTGCCGGTCCCGGTCCGGTACGGGCGCGACACTGAGGGTTGCGATCCATTGCCGGACACGAAAAAAAGACAAAAAAAGGGAAAAAAAAAAAATACTGTGGTAGCTTGTCTTTAGAGATGGGGCCCCCAATGACTTGGAGGAGTCATGTGCAGGCACTCCAGACAACGGCCCCAGCCAAACTCCTAGCCAACAGCCAGCATCCTGTGCCAGCCATGTCCTTCAGATGACTGAAGGCCCCAGCTGCCACCTGATTCCAAACACGTGAGAGATTCCCAAGGGAGAACTGCCCAGCTGATCCCAGCTAACCCATGGGATTGTGAGAGTATAATAAACTGTTTCAAGTCACTATGTTCTAGGACGGTTTATGATACAGCGAGAGATCACTGAAGCGAGCACTCACCATGAGCCAGGCACTGTTCTAGAATCTGGAAAGTGAACAAAACAAATACTAATCGGTGCTCTCATGACCCCACATTCTAGTGGAAGAGACAGTCAATAAAAAGGATAAATGTATAAATGGTAATAGAAACCAAGGAGATAAAATGAAGAAGAAAAGAGGAATATGAAGGATGGAGAGGATGGGAAAGCTTTGGGTAAGGTAGCCGGGGAAGGGCTCACTGAGAAAACAATTTTTGAATCAAGAACTAAGGTAAGTGGGGAGTTAGCCGTGTGGCTACCTGGGGAGCAAACATTAACTGCAAAGGCCCTCAAGTGGAAGCATGTCTGGCACAGTCAAGGAACAGCAAAGAGGCCAGTGTAGCAGGGGCAGAGGGAACGAGGGGGAAATAGCTGGCAATGAGGCCAAAGAGGTTGGGGGTGCAGATCAGTAGGGCCCTGAAGAACCTTCATTCTGGATCGGGGCCTATTAGGAGCTTTTGTGTCAATACAGCAGAGAGAGAATGGTGGCCTCAATCTGGGTGGCGGCAGGGGTGAAAGGTGAGGAAGAGGTCACATTCTGGGTTTATTTTGAAAGTGTAGTTGATGAGGCACTGAATTTGGAAGAGAGAGAGAGAAATCAAGGATGACACCAAGATCTGAGCAACTAGAAAATGAAGATACTGTTAACTGAGATGGAGAATATGGTGGAAAGAACAGTCTGAGGAAGACTATTCTTCCTTTCTTATTTCCTAATTTTCCTTCCTTCCTACCTAGCAGGATGTCTCTCTATACCCGGTTTGAGATGCAAATAACATGCCCAGTCAGTTCCCAGAGCACATCATTCAGGACCGCACATGTTAGTAACAGCAGGAAGTCCAAAGGGGGAAGCCAGCCTTTCCCTGTCTAAATCCATAGCCATCATTCTATGTCCAGGGATCCCAGAGTGCAAACCAGTGTTCAGTCCAGTTTGGTCCTGTCTTAGTATACTCACTGAGCAGAGAGATGCTGGCTGCTGAACAGAAGTGGGCCAATGTGGGTCATGTTCCAAATATGGAAGCTGGGCAAAGTCCCCTCCTCTTGTAATGGCCCTTGGTGGAAGGATCATGTGCCTTACCTTGGTGGTAGCATCTTCCTGAGGGCTGGCCTACTCACCAGAGTTATGCTCAATGGCATTTACTCTCAGCCAAATTTCCAGGACTGCTTAGGAGAAAGATCCCTGGGTTTCCCCATTCTCTTCCAAAAGGGATGTTAAGCATCTCATGGACACACAATAGCTGAGATTTGGGCTGAGGAGTAATATTACCACAAGATGACTTAAACTTGGTAGAAGAAAAGATGAACCAGAAAATTCATAGTGATTGAGCCTCCCTGGTGAAAGGTAAGAATTTCAGGAAGCTGAAACAATTTCAGAATCATTCAAGCCTGGAGAATAGAGGCAGGACCAAAGTCCCCTGTTCCAGCTGCCTCTGGGGGCAGCTTTGAGGAAAGGGGAACCTTCAGTGCTGTATTCTCTTAATATGCTCAGTCATGCTCACCTCACACCCTAGCTGGTCTCAGCCATAAATACTGAGTGAATGAGTAAATCTTAAGGGTTACAGTCAGGAGTGTGCTGCTAAATGTTTAACATCTGGCTTCCCTGGGGGATGTGGGATGGAGAAGAACTCTGACTGATAGAGTTGCCAGTTTTGCCAGTTTCCTTGGTACTAATAGTCTCACCATGTCTGGTTTCAGGCTATCAATGTGACATCACTGAATGCCGAGTTGGGAATGCACTGTAATTTACCACTATACGAGGATGTAAAATTTCCACCAAACAGCTACAATAGATGTAAATAACCTTGAGAACGTAGATAATAGTAAAACGTGGTAAAATAATTAGTAAGGGATGAGTTTTGAATAATTATTACCTTTGTTTTAAATATAATTCTTTAATTAAAAGTTTACATAATTTAGTATTTATTAATGGCTATATTTAACAAAAATTCTTGAAAATTTAACAATTCAGTTCTTGTAAGCCAGTATGAGCCAGCTTACAGCTGGCTTACAGCTTACACTGGCTTACAGCTCTTATGGCCAGTTCTTTGGTCCACACACGGGGCCACCTCCATGGTCTCAGGCTGGCCTAAGCTGGTGGGTTCAGGACTGGTGCCAGCCTTTGGCACCTGGTGGACCCATCTGACTGAACGACGATCTGGCCCACTGGTTCAGTCGCTCTCCAGCCTCATGGGAACTCGACTGAGTCATGCCACCATGGCACACAGTCCTAACTGTGAATCTCAGGGAACAGAAACTTGACGTTTAATCCCTTCCCTCCCCAGAGGTGTTGGGCTCTCAGGCAAACAGATCCCTTACTTCCAGAATGTTCAGATCTACATATGAAAGAATGGGGAAGGTTTTGACTGGGAATGAAGTGAGAGAGAAAAAAGTCCTGACACAACTTCTTCCACGACAAAGGGCCTACTTGTCCTATATTTACATAACTAAAAGACTGTGAGTGATTTGACACCGAACAAGGAAGATCTGCTTCAGGACGATCTACCCTTCCTCAGGACAATGGTCCAAAACTACTACCTTTTTGTTGTTGTTGTTATTTTTTGTTTTTTAAAAAGATGACCGGCAAGGGGATCTTAACCCTTGACTTGGTGTTGTCAGCACCACGCTCTCCCAAGTGAGCCACAGGCCGGCCCACTACCACGTTTATGTAAGCAACTACAGGAAGCCACCTACGAGGTTCTTCACAGAACAAGACACATTTCAATGTAGTTTTCTGTCCTTGGCTATGCAGAGGAGCAACTCCCACTACAGAAAAGAAAAACACAAGTTCATATGGTACACCCCTCTGGGGAAGCCTCTGGTCCTCATCCCTCCCTCTTCATGTCTTCTCCCCCTAACCCCCACTCCCTTTCTTCCTTCTCTAAACATTTGTATAGTGACTTCCTTAAAACATGCTACCAAAGTGCTAGGAATGCCAAGATACGTAAGAGGGGAATCCACTCTTGCTCCCCTTTAATTCTTTTTCTAAAAATCTGCCAAAGTGTTCTTTTAAAAAAATGCAGATCAAGGCTGGCTGGTTAGCTAGGTTGGTTAGAGCAGGTGCTGATAAAAATGCAAATCAAAATGTAACCCAACTTTCCCTCTTCTCCCTTCCCTTTCCTTCCTTTTCCTGTCTTTAAAAAATATTTATTCGCTTCCTTTCTTGCTTTCTTCATCAAAAAATCCAAATGAGGTAGGTAGGCAGTTCAGGGGATGTGGGCTCAAGGATGGGTGAGCCAGGGGGCACTGCCCAGGGGTGTTGGGAGATTGGCTACATTAAGGTAAGTTGAGAGGATGGGAGCCAGGTTTTCCACTGTTGGAAAAGGAAGGCATAAATATGGAAAGAGGGGAGCCAAAGTAAACTTTGTAGTGTTGGATTGCCACTGGAGCTATTAGTGTAAACTATGGTTTAGATAGAGATGGATATAAAAATAAAGAGATGTAAATCTGTGTGTGTATGTGTACACATGCACATATCTGTTTTCTAGCTCTGTTCAGTGAGAGAAGCTAGCAGGACTGACACCCCAGTAGCAACGGGTACTGAGTACACTTAGTGCCCAGATCCTGGTTCCCAGCACCACTGCTTACTACAAGGAACCATTGCTTCCTTGGACAAATGGCTCATTCCAGAACTGGGCAGGGAAAGAAAAATTTGGGCCTGGAACATCTCATTGTATCAGGATGCAAGAAACTCCTCCAAGAATGATGAGGATGTGTCAAAAGGGGACCAAAACCTGCTCGAAGGGGCTTTTACTGACCAAATCTGGGGCACATTGAGGATCAAAATAAACAATAATATCCCACTGAATAAAATAGAAGCCCATGTATTCATACAGACATAGTTATATAAATGAACAAATAAATGTGAAGAAAATTATTTCTTACTGTAAAAAGTCAACTAACAAATACAGACTAAATAATTGTATGAGAAGATCACCATTTGGCAGCCATCAGTGTAATAACAAATCCAGTCAAGAAACATTGATGGATGATGGTGCATATGCGTCAACATAGTTGAGGACAAGGCCCAGGGCACACCCGCCCCGTCCTGGGGCATTTCCAGATCAGTGTGGGTGGCAGTGCTCAGGTGGATGTCCCTCAGAATTGCACCTGCAGGCATATGGCTGACCCAGGTACACAACTGTCTCCAGGCTCTGTCTCTGTCTTTGTTGTTCATAATCTCTCTAATTCATGAGCTCAAACAAAATTTTAAGAAAAGGGTTTTTAAATTGTTCCTTGGAATTAAGTATGGTATTATAACATTTTGTAATACAATAATGATATAAAAACAGCTAACTTTTATTGAGTACTTACCATATGCCAAGTGGTTTTACGTGTATTCTCTCGTTTAATCCTTACAACAATCCTTCCAGGAAAGACTGTTCTCACCCACACTCTACCAATGAGGACATATAGGCTCAAAGACATTAAATAACAACTTAGTGAGAAAAGGAGCTGGTTTATAAATGCTGATAATGTAACTCAAGGACCTGTGAATGTTGCAGACACTGTACTGTCCCTGGAGTAAAAACCTCCTCTTAACAGGAGCAGCATGCATGGGTGGGGGGAGTGCCTCACGTAAGCCTCCAAAGACAAAGTCTGAGTAACTAAGATTGGCATTAGCCAGTCAATGGAAGGCATGTCCACTTAGCTATGGGCAGTTGTCTTCTGGTGACATTTATGTTTCCAAATGTGATTATCTTTTTTCTCCTACACATACTCAGAGTGCCTATGATGGCATAAACTCAGAGAAGGAGTGGCTGGGAGGAGTGCAGTATGAAGCCCAGGTGCAGGCAATAAGAGTGTATTAGTCTGTGGAAAGTTTAATAATAATAATAAAACCAACTAAAAGCCATCTGGTTTGTATAGTCACCATGCACCATGGCAATTCTAAACTACATCAGTGACAAAATGCTCCTCTCAGCCAAGGTCTGATTCTTCCACCCTCTATCCCCTTGGAATACTACTGGGGGAGAAGGAGATCCATCTTGCTGGATTGTGAGCTTTATCCAGTTTCGAATTCCCAAAATACGCAGTGTCTTGGATATATTAAATGCTCATTGAACACTAAGCTGAAAAAACCAACCCCCCCCCCAAACATAAAGTTGAATTCACATATGTGTGCAGTCCTTAAAAATCTGGGCTGGAGCTCCCCAAAGACCTGCCTGAGTGTCACCTCTCACAAAGGAAACTTGCAGCAGCACAGACCCCCCTCTGTTAAAACACAGAGGAAAACTGAGGTAATCACCCAAGAAATGTAGGCGAAGTTAGAGTTTTACCGGAATGATACAGAAGGCTGCCTTCATTTCTCACTCTGTGTTGGTAGTGGCTAGCTATCAAGCATGCCACTGAATGACTATTAAAAAAAAAACAAAACCAAAAATTACCTTGTAATTCAGAATATTAAAGGATCCATGAGCCCTAGTAGGGCTTGGGATCCCAAGGGAAGCTAAGTGCTTAGAAAATACTCCTCTTGGGCCGGCCCGGTGGCGCACTGCTACAGTGCGCCGCTTGGGAGCGTGGTGGCGCTCCCGCCGAGGGTTCGGATCCCACATACAGACCGGTTCCCACTCACTGGCTGGGCGGGGTGCGGGTGCAGCACCGAGGGTTGCGATCCCGTTGCTGGTCCCGGTCCGGTATGGGCGCGACACTGAGGGTTGTGATCCGTTGCCAGACATGGAAAAAAAGAAAATACTCCTCTTACTGTATACCCTCCACACTCTCAAATTACCCAAACCAGCTCATAATTGGGACCAGCTGGCAGGATGA
>NW_007737502.1:0-10211 GCF_000696425.1 Galeopterus variegatus | reverse complement strand
CGATCCCGTTGCTGGTCCCGGTCCGGTATGGGCGCGACACTGAGGGTTGTGATCCGTTGCCAGACATGGAAAAAAAGAAAATACTCCTCTTACTGTATACCCTCCACACTCTCAAATTACCCAAACCAGCTCAGAAAAAAAAAAAAAAAAGAAAAAGAAAATACTCCTCTTACTGTATACCCTCCACACTCTCAAATTACCCAAACCAGCTCATAATTGGGACCAGCTGGCAGGATGAGAGAACAGGCCCCTGAACTGAGCTAGGAATCATGTTACAAATTTCATCCCTAGAAAGAGGCTGGTCTCAATCCATTAAGGGTTAACATGTAGGAGGTCAAAGGAATAGTGTTTAAGAGCTGGAATTTAAACGGGCTGAATAGAACCTGAAAACAAAGAGTGTTCACATTAGCAACTGTAGCTCCTTGCTTTGTCTAGGACAAAGTATGTATAAAATAGCATCAATGTTACTTTACAGCTTGTCTTTCCAGAACTGGGGTAACTGATCTGTATACTGCCCAATATCTTTCCTTTCTCCCAGGTTTTTTCCACTGGGCTTGGAAGTACAGACCTCCCCATCTGTATACCAGGAAAGGGCGGGTTTAAAATGAGTAGTGTCTGTAACACCTGGAGCTTCCTAATCTCCTTGTTTCTTGAGCTCTACTTTCTCCTGCGTTCTTGCTAGACCTTCTCAGCACCTCAGCTCTGTGCCTCACCCTGCTTTGGTCTGAGTCAGAACAACAGCTCTGCTCTTGGAGAGCAGCTCGCAAGGCCTCCCTGTCAGTCTCAGCATTGGCCTGGGCTGTGAATCTGGAGGATATGGAGCAAGCCCTCACAGCAGGTGGCTGGTGTCAGTGGTGCTGGTGGCACTGTCCCAAATGAGTAGTTTTCAGTGGTGTGACCTTGGCTCTCTTCTATGGTGTCAACTCCTTTGATTCTTGCCTGTTCGCTGATCCAGATTTTTCAGGTTTCCTGTCGATTCTGTGAACTATTTGAATTCTCTCCAACAATTCCTTTTTTCTACTTAACAGAGTCAATTTCTGGTATCAGAAACCAAGAACCCTGACTGGTACAGCATCTGTCCCTGCAAGATTTAGGAAACCAAGTCCAGTGCTTAAGAGGGAAAAGGGCAGATTAAAGAAAACTAGGAAAATTAGAATAAAAAAGGGGAATTAGAAAGCAGAAGAGAGTGAGGCATTGTGGAAGTGTGGGGAGAAGGAAGGAGGAATGTGGGGGAAGAAAGGAAAGGAATTGGCAGGTGAGGCAGAACAGGCTGGAAGGGGTCATTCACTTTGTTAATGCTCATAATAGGAGTCTTGAAGGAAATTGCCAAAGTGGCCTCCCTGAGGTATTTCTGCATTTCTATTTCTGGCAGACAATGTGGTTTAAATGGTTTTATGTGACTGTTTCAGAAACAACAGTTCCTTGATTTGAATTTACTTCTGGAAGTAAACGAAGGTGTTAGCTTTTACTTTACACATGTATCAAATGTACTGCACGCTTGGAAGCACACAGATACATGGGCATGCATATGTATAGTGTGATATGACAAATAGATGCATGAGAAAAATGGGGCTTGGGCTAGTTAGGTAGGTGGGGAAATTTTATGTAACAAACCTGTTTAATATCTCAAATATAAAACATTAGTTACAATGCCATATTAGCATAGCATTTGTCTTACGGGGAAGATAGAATGAAGAATGTTTGACAATTAATAGAAATCATAAGAAAAATTATGATTAAGTGCCATCTGCTGGCTTCTGTGAGTTTTATTTTTATGCAGCTTCAAGCCTGTCTTCATAATTATCGAATGTCTCTCTCTCACTAAGGATGAACTTGTTTGTTCCATATTTGGCCTATTAATGAGTGCTGCATTTTGTGGGTATGTATATGGGGGTGTGTGCACATTTGTGTGCATGAAACTAATTTGGGAGAACAAGTTTACCTTACAGAAATCCATTTTCTCCTAAATTCTGATTTGAAAGAATAGACTAGGGTTTATTTTAAAATTCTGTTTTCGTAGCAGATTGCAAAAGCTCTGTGTGCTTAGCATGTGTATAGAAGGGGGAAGGCAGGGGGGATGGTTCTTTGAAAGTGACTTCGCTCTTCAGTTTCAGTCCTCTCCTCTGAGAATGTATATGATATGCTTCTCAAAAGCTCTGTCTAGCATATGGCAGGTGAGGAATTTCCATGTCTCATTTTGATGACATTGCAACAAGGGAGCCTCTAATGTCTCAGAAGTTGGTGAGAAAAAAAAAAAAAAACCGGTTCCATATGAACATACTCGACCTCTTCCCCTGTGTGTCTGGCTCTGGAGTCGAGACTGGAAGTGCTCAGCAGGAAACAGGTCTTGCTGTTAGTAAATTACCCTGACTTGTATTTACACAGCCAGTCAACAGACATAGGTCAGCTCCCTTCAATCCACGTAGACCCTTGAACTGATTATTTATCTAGGTAACTCACATTCCAAGTCCATTTTTTTGGCTGTGAATAATGAGCCTGGTTTTCAATAGTTCCCAAGTAATAGTAATAGTCACCCTTTACTGAATGTCTACTATGTTCTAGCAACTGTGGTAGACTAGAAAATTTTTCTTAGCATTGATTTATTTATATATTTGAAATTAGTCTTAGAATTTCAACATCTAGTATCCAATTAGTGTTCTTTATTATCTTAATGTTTTATTTTATATACACAAAGAATATGGGTAATATATTTGTATTATGAAGTATAATAAAATGAATAAAATGGACCATGATAAGTTCGTTTCATTTATTTGACTCAAGATTAGAAGTGGAACATCAGCAGTTCTTTTGCAATGTGGTAAATTCTTTATGTGCATTCATTCCATTTTTCACAATCTTATGAGATGGGTGTTATTCTCTCTACTTTACAGATTAGTAAACCAAGGCTCAGGAAGATAAAGTGACTTCTCAGTCTCACACAGCCAGCAGGTGGGAGAGGTGGTGCGGCAGGCATTATCAGGACTCAGCAATATCCGTTTCTCTTTTCCTCCCTGGGGGTGAGGGAGATTCCTCTACCTCTCCCCATTAGTGAGGTGGGCCATGCCACTAGCTCTGTCCATGGAGGTGTGACTATGTCACTTCTGGGCTGAGACCACATAACACTCCTGAGAGGCTGTCCCGGCTCTGTCCTCCCTGTGGCAGGCTGAGGGAGATTCCTCTACCTCTCCCCATTAGTGAGGTGGGCCATGCCACTAGCTCTGTCCATGGAGGTGTGACTATGTCACTTGTGGGCTGAGACCACATAACACTCCTGAGAGGCTGTCCCGGCTCTGTCCTCCCTGTGGCAGGCACTGTTAGTGCTTGCCTTCCATCCCTTGGTGCTTGCTGTCCCTGTTCACGCCCATGGCTTCTTCCTGCAGTCACCCACCACTCTTTGCTCAAGTGGACAAGGTAGGTCGGAACTGCCAGGAAGTGGCTAATTCCATGAATGGCCATGAGTAATGATACATCAGATTTGGTGGATAAATACACCCCTTCTTCATTCCTTGAACGGGACAACTCTGGGTCATGTTCTATTCTGTCTCAGAGTCCCCCAGCAGTTACCTGTTCATTAGAGCACTCTATTGATTTCCTTTCCTTCCCCACCTCACTTCTGTATTCCCAGATAAACTACTTGTTCTCACATCTCGTCTCAGGGGTGGCCTCTGGGAGAACCCAAGCTGAGATAATTTGGCATGTGTTCCCAGCGTATACCCACTGTATAATGAGGAGCCTCCACATGTGGGCTTGTGTCCCCTTCAAAGGAAGACATATGGCCCCAGGGGCTGGGAGTACTGTCCACAGATAGGCTTCAGCTGTCAGCCTCTGCAGGGCTGTCTCAGCTGCAGAGAGCCACCTAGCCCAAGGTTCACGCCAGATTGACATGGAGGTCCAGCCGTCTTGGCCCAACTCAGGACAGCTCTAACAGACTGATCAAGCCCCAGAGACCCTGTGGCTTAGGCCAAGGCTGGTGCTGGGCCTGCACTACAGATCACCTTCTCCCTCTGCACAATCCTGTTTCCCAAGGGTGCTCCCTAACAAGCATCCTGCATGTTAATTTCCTTTCAGAGTCTGCTTTTCAGAGACCCCAACCTGCCACATTCTGTCAATATAGGTCCCTAAGTATGCAGTGGAGCAGGAGCCGCATCCCCGTGGTGGACATGTACTACGAGTGAAACCAACCCTTGGTTGTGTCAAGTTGATGGCATTTCAGAATTAATTTGTTATGACATAATAACATAGTGAATTTAAATTTGTCTGACTCCAAAGCCTGCATTCTTTCCAGGTATCGCTCCCTTTCCTGAACATGACCATTCTCTTCTGGCTTTGGCTAGCAATTTAACATTGACTTGCATTTTGGCTTCACACATATGGTGTGTTCTTTGACCTTCCTAATTATCCAGGAGATGGCTGAGGCCAACTTTGCAGGTTTAAACATGAGCTTGCAGAGGGTGGAAGTGACTGGGCTGACTTTACGCCCCGGAGCCCCAGCTATGATACACTTTCACCATGCCGCAGTGATTTTACTCCTTTTCTGCACAACTCAAGTTCTGGAAGAGGAGAGGGCATGAGAACTCTTGCTCACACCTGGAATGCATCAATTCCACATACATTTTTAAAGCACCTCCTGAGTGCCACATGCTGAGGATATGGTACTAGATAAGTAGCAGCCCTTGTTCTCGGCCTTGGTGCAGAGATAGGCAGGTAAATAAGTAGTTGTGTTGTGATGAGGAACAAATAAAGAGCTTCAAGAAGGGGCGTGAGAACTCAGTGATGGGAGGAATTCAGGGCCAGCAACGTGGGACAAGCACCCTTTGAGCTAGATCTTAAAGAATTAAAGGTGCTCATGAGTGGAATAAGTGGAGGAAGGGAATTCCAAGCAGAGGGAACCAAGGCGCAGAGACACGAGAAGTGAGGCTAGAGCTGAGGGTGTGAGGCAAGAACCAGGGAGGTGGGTCAGGGCCTCTAGACTGTATTGTGCAGGCCGTAGGGACTGATGTCAACAGGCTGACTTTTTAGGAGGAGGGTAGGAGCCCTAACATTTATTGAGGAGTTAGCATGAGCTGTATATTTTACACAGATTTCACTTATTCTTTATAGCCTTATAAGATAAAGATCGTTCTCTTCATATCTGCTTTATCGTACTTATTGGAGAAGCTACCTCCAGCAGAGTGGGGGACAAACTAGAATGTGCAGAACTTGTTGGCAGGGAGAATAGTTTGTGATATATGTGATATTCTGGGCAGAAAATGAGGAGGCTCTGATTTAAGGTGCAGTAGAGAGGAGAGAGGGCCCAGATGCCTGAGTGGTTTCTGTGCAACTTGGTGACTGATTGGCTGAGACCAGGAGACCCTATTACTGTAAAGGGGTCACAAGAAGGGCAGGATGAGAGGGGAGCATGTTGCATTTGAGGTTCCTGCAGATGGCCAGTAGAGATTTCTATTAAGGAATTGAGGATATGGGTGGATTTCTCACCAGGGGAGAAACTTAAAGTGGCAATATAGATTTGAGATTATCTCCCTGTAGATGGCAAATGAGGACATGGCAAGGTGAGTAACAGAAAAAGCTTAGACAATGGAGAAGGGCAGCCCTGGCATCAAATCTCAGCTCTATCACTTGCTGGTGGTATGAGCTTAGGCAAGTTACTCTGTTACCTCAGTTTCCTCACTTGTAAAATTGGGAATGATAATGTTGACTTCGTAGAGTTATAATGACCATTTAAAATGCCTAGTAGAATGTCTAGGACATAAGAAGCAGTCAATAAATGGTCACGGTTTTTAGGTGAGTAGATGAGATCACAGAAGGAAGAGCGTGTAGGGTGGGAAGGAAGCAGGAGGAGGCTGGACCCCTGGAGAACAGCGACTTTCCAGGGGTAGGTAAACAAAAATAAGCCAGCAAGGGAACAAAAAAGAGGAGCCAGAGAAATGGAAGTGTCCTGGAAGGAAAGGGAAAAGATTCTTTCAAAGGAAGGGGTTTTTGCTGGTACCAACACCTGATGAAGAACTCGCAGTTCACAGAAAAAAACAGTACAAATGGCAAATAAATAAAAGGATGCTTTAATCCCACTCATCATTAAAGATGTGCAGATTAGAATAATAATAAGGTATTACTTTTCACCATTAGATTGGAAAAGATGACTAAGATGATGGTAAAGTTTAGTAATATCCAATGTTGGCCAAAGTGTGGAGAAACAGGGTTTCTCTCCTACCCTTTGGGACTGTACATTCATGTCATTTGTTACAGAGCAAGCTGTCAAAATATATACTCAGTGTGAATGCGTATGTCCTTCATCCAGACATTGCACTTCTAAGGATTCACCCCAAAACAAACTCGCAAGTGTACAAAGATGCATCTTCTAAGAGATTAATTCTGGCCTTGGTTAACAGGGCAAAAGAAAACTAGAAGCAACTTCAGTGTCCACCAATAAGGAACTGATTAAATAAAACATAGTGCATCCTTACAGCTGGGAGATGGGCATGTAGAAACCTTGGAACAGGCATGACAGAGGCTGCGTGTGTCAGGGCTGGGTAAACGGAGGGTAGACAGGAGCACATCCAGCCTGTGGTGTGGGCTGGCAGGACTATGGGGAGACATGCTGAGCACAGTTTTGTTTTGTTTTGAGAGAGAGATACTGATGCTGTACAATGTCATCCTTCTCCTCAACCCCATCAATCATTAATACTACTTTAAAAATCCAGATATATTTAGTGTGATTGGATTTCTTGTAAATGCTGGTCCAGGGGCTGAGTTTTTGGCCAAGCAGATTAGAGAGCAGCCCACATCTAGGTCACATGTGCTGTGTGTGCCTAAAAATATTCTCACAGTGTATGCAACAATCTGTTACCAGGATTGTCTATGGGGAGTGAGACTGGGGGTGTTGTATGGATGGGCTTTTACTTTTCAGTTTATCCCTTTCCAAACCAATGGCACTTTAACTTTAAAAACTATTTTAAAAAATTACATCACTCAGACAATACAACTGAAGAATAGTGATGACTCTTAGCCAGTGGAATGTAGCGTCTGTCTCAAATTTGCCCCAGATTTGATACTTGCACGTCTGTGAAGACTACAATCATTCTTTTTTTTTTAGCTCTAAGTAATAGACCTAATATTTATAGCAGTTTCAGGTTTACAGAGAAATTGAGCAGGAAGTGTAGATAGTTCCCAACCCCCCTCCCCACCCTGACACACAGTTTCTCCTGTTATTAACATGTTACATTAGTGTGGTGCATTTGTTACACTTAGGAACCAATATTGATCTACTATTGTTAACTCACTTTTGGAAGGACTACAATGATTCTTAAGGAGAGGTACAAGTGAAGAGATTGTGCTTGAAAAAGTTTTGAATATAACACATTTCTGGAATTACATAATTCACCCATTACAGAAAATTACTAACATTTGTCAAGAGTTCAGGTATACATACATACTCTTATTTGACTAAATTTTAAGGGAACCACACTCAGTTAATTATGAGCTGCTACTATGCACATAGCAGCCCCCTGCCCTGTGTTTAGCATAAGCACTGTACCATACTATTCTAACCTAAGTCCTGTGCGATCTGGTAAACCAATTTAAGAAATTAGAGTTCCAATGAATCATCCACACAGCACTTAGAAGTCAATACATGCTATTTTTGAGACATTTAAGACTCACATTTACAGTAATTCTGAGATTTTATCCTTTAATTCTGCTCTCAAGGAGAGAGTTGCCTTTTTTCCCACCAGCTCCAGAAGTTCCTGCTGAAATCCTGGGACTGAAATTTTCCATTTTGAGAGCAGAGTAATTGTTTGTAATGCTGCTCCCCCCGGCAGGCTGGAAGCAGAACTGGATCACTGCCTGTCTGGCGGTGAGAAGTCCTGCACCGTGTTTCCAGTGACACAAACTTTCCTGGCTGCATGAGTGAGTCGCTCTGTGAGCTGGGGTTCCAGCACCATGTCCACCACATCTGGAGAGAGCTGCTTCCTCGGCCTCCCCGGGTGCACGTCTGCCTTCATTTCTGTCTCCCTAATGCCCATATAAGATCTGATCAGTTGACTTCCATTTACTCTGCTGAGGCCAATCATGGCCATGGCAGTTTGGAGGAGACACCAGATTTCATTTTTAACTTTATTTCCTAACACATTTTATTGTAACAATTTTGAAACATTCAGAAAAGTTGAAAAAAAAATGTAAACACTCGTGTATTCAGCGCCAAGATTCTAATGTTTTGTCACATGTCCAACACCAGATTTCATTTTTAACTTTATTTCCTAACACATTTTATTGTAACAATTTTGAAACATTCAGAAAAGTTGAAAAAAAAATGTAAACACTCGTGTATTCAGCGCCAAGATTCTAATGTTTTGTCACATGTCCAGGCACCAACATTTAGGCCTCCTGTCCTCAGTACCACTGGTGCTCGGCAACCACACCTTTGTCCTGTGGCATCCACAAAACCATCCCTCCCTACTAAGCCCACACTGATCTCTTCATTTTCTGAGCACCTATGGAAATTATAGACTTTGATGCACAGTTTAGTAAGTTCTTATATTCAAACAGACACAAACCTTTTGTAGCTGCTTTGTTCCAGGCTCTGAGCAAGGCACAACATACTTGTACAAATATGATCTTATATAATTTTTAACCCAAGAGATAGATATTATTATTTCTGATTTATGGCTAAGAAAATTGAGACACAGAGTTAAGGAAATTTCAAAGTTATTTATGGCTAAAACTATTACTATAAAAGAAAAAAGTACCAATGATACATTTTAACATACATTTAAAACAAAATATATAGTTATATTTAAGTGCTCCCATTAATATTTCAATATACACTGGCAGAATTCCATTGTCGTCATGGACGTGTGCTTCAGACAAAAAGTTTTGAAGTGGTTGTTTGGAGGCTGCCGTCTTGACATGGCTGTTTAGATGTCTGTGCCCAGTCTCCAAAGAGGTTTCTGTTTTTGTTTTTGTAGTAGTTGTTGTTTAACATCAGTTGTCTTAACTATACCACTCCATTTTTTTTTTCCTCCTTAGAGAATCAAAAGTGTCTCATTTGTTTTCCAGTGTTGCTTGATGAAAATTCATGGGTATCAGTGACTGAGTATAAATTATCTAATAGAGAGTTCTGGACAACAGCAGAAAACATCATGCAGTTTCATACTCATTTTACCAGCCTGAAAACAAGCCATAAAACTTTCCCTTATAAACAGCTGTTGTGGAGCCTTTGCTCCCACAAGCTACATAACAACATAGCACACCAGGGACATTGGTAATCTCTCAAATATGCCATAGGAAAAGCATCTTAAGCATTACCAGTTAATGTTGATGTAAGGGAAGGATTTTGGAATGTAAGGAGTTCTACAGAAAGGGGATACAAAGGTTGCAAGAGCAAACTCTGTATTGCCCCAGACCAGCCCCTAGAGTGCTCCACCTTCTTCCGTTTTTGCAGCGCCCTTGCTAGGAAACTAGTCTATATATGCCGATCTAAATTTAGAAGACCCTTTACAATTTACAAAGCACTCTTCTAGAAATTATCAGAATTTTCCAGCAACTAAGAAGGCAGGCTAAGTATTAACGTTCTCATTTTTCTAAGGCTCAAAAGTTAAGGGACTTACCCACTATCATCAGCGTTTCTTCTACCTCACCAGGTGGAGCATGGGATTTGGAAATCAAAGACTTGGATCTGAATCCCATTTTTGCCTCCTAATGGCTCCAGGCCCCTGAGCCATTGACTTAACCACTCTGAAATTGTTCCCTGTGAAATGAAGATAATAAAATCTACCTTGTAGGCCTGAGGTTAGGATTACGTTAAATTATATATGAAAGGTTCCTGGTAAAGTACAATATTCTATATGAATTTGGTTATTATTAATATGCAGATAATATGCCACCTGTGGTAGCATATATTTTATTTCTTTAAGCTTTTTATTATGCCATTTTCCACCATACACTAAAGCATGTTTGAATATAATGAACATGTTTACAATGAACCCATGTGTACTAATCTCTCGGCTTCACCTTTTATCAACATAAAGCCAAATTTACTGTATCTATAACCCCTACTACCCTACACTTTGATGGGTTATTTTTATTTTATTTTAATCGATTAATTTATTTTAGGTAAGACAGTTTTATTGAGTTCATTTAATTTCCCATTAGTAATGGAATTTTTAATTACATAAGTCACAGGTTGATATGCATCTTTTTTCTAAGGATGTGGGTAT
>NW_007737501.1:51762-52393 GCF_000696425.1 Galeopterus variegatus | reverse complement strand
AAATGTAGTGATCTTCCGACTACAGCCATCTTCTGCCTAGAACCCTTTTGGTTTTGCACTGCACCTGTCTTTTCAAAAAATACTTCTTAACCTATTATTTGTTTGATTCTAACGAGTAACGTGTTTTGGAAGGCCAAGCCCATCTGCCCTGTTTTTCAGGTGTTCATTTCCATAGAGGAATTTTTATACATGTTGGTTTTATAGTACAGAGGATGAACATTTACACAATTACCCAGTACAAGTTTAAGAGCAGGTTTCTTTAAAACAAAAAAGATATTTTAAGTGAAATATACAAATGCACTGGTTCCTGCATATTTTCTTTTCGTAAACTGAAGCAAAACTATGTTCACATATGAAAAACATTCCCTTTCATTTCATCCTCCTCCCCACCCCCAACATATGGTAAGTATTTTCTTGGTTTCAAAATCTGACGCATTTCCAAATACACTTGGGAAGAAGTGTAAGTTACCATCCTTTCATCTAACTTTTCTCAGGGAAATTTGTACAATATAAGTTTTGCAGAATGGATAAATTGTATTAAAAGGAAGATTCTTTGTCACTGCTTTGCCGAAGATTCTTTGTCACTGCTTTGCCTAAAAACCTGTGAAATTGAAAGCCATCAGGAAAAAAA
>NW_007737501.1:49165-50016 GCF_000696425.1 Galeopterus variegatus | reverse complement strand
TGATTGCCCAGGACAAAGTGACTGACTGCTACATGTGCTGAAGTTGAAGGACATAAACATATTATAATATGTTTTGTCATAAACAATCACAGATTAAGGCCTTTTCACAGGTGATTGAACAAAATGAATAACAGAATGGAGACTTGCATTCTCATGCTCCTTGCTGATGGAAGCTCATGTTCTGCGTTTTAGAATTTGTTGAAGGCATAGCTTCTGCTTTGGGAATAAGCACCATTAATCAGGTCATTCCTCTAGGTGTATTCTGAAGTAGCTACTTTTGGTGATTAAACTTCACATATTATATTAGGTAACAGAGCATGCTGTTAACAGCATGTTATCACCAAAGGCAAGAGAAAGCATTCATTTTAGACAAGGCAGACTAATGCATGTCAACTACAACACTGCTCTCCAAAATCATAGTAAGAGTAAGCTAGAGAACGCCCTCAACAACAACAAACATTTGCTGAGTGCCTACTATGTGCTGGACACTATATCAGATGCTAAGAAGAAATATATTATATTATATTGTGGGAAAGCAAAATATTGCAGCCCCAAAATATATTTCTTTGACATATTTCAAGATGTCTAATTCAGACAATCTGGAAAAACAAGATTAGATCAAAGGCTGTTTCTTCATATAAATAAATTTATATCTACAAATGCAAACAGCCAGGCTTCCTCTGAGGTGCCCTTCCTTGGGCTGCTGTCTATTCTTTCTGAGGGCAGCTGTGAAATTACCTGAAGACTTTTAATTTGCATACAAGACATCTCTACTTTAATTTCTGACTTCCTTCTTTCCCTTGTGACAATACCTCCCCCGGAACCTCAAAGAAACCTGGTCTCAAGCCATT
>NW_007737501.1:46422-47449 GCF_000696425.1 Galeopterus variegatus | reverse complement strand
GCTGGTCTGTGACTGGAGGTGCCCCACATTCTGTGGGGGACCAAAGACTTTGTCTTAACTAAGTGTGGAAACAACAGATTATCCCTGTCTCTGGGAGTAAATTTGGGGGGATCATGGAAATTGCTTCTTCTATGCCTTCTCTAAGCCTGAAAACTACCTCCAGGTCTTTGTTGTATTGAGTTGCTATTGAAAATTGTGTGCACTATTGGGGAGGACCCAGAATTGTCTCTGGCCAGACTGTGGATCCTTTGAATTGGCTGTGTTCACATGAGAAATTTTTAGAGAGCTCTTGTCTTAAACATGCTGTATTATAGGTACTTGTGAAAATATTAATATAACCATTATTTGGCACAGGCTCAACTGCCTGCCCTCTTTCAAAAGCAAACCACTCAAAAGTCAAACATTGGTAAAAATGGAAGTCAGCCTTGATGCAGGAATATCACTGATCTGTGGAGAGATGTTAGGCTATCCCATCTTTCTGGTAAACCTGAAGGAAAATGGCCAGACTAAAGGAATCTCCAAGACTCAGATTTACTGAGGGGTTTTTTAAGAGAAGGTTGAGGGAATGAAATGTGGGAAATGAAAAGCAGGAAGGAGGGGGACATGAGCCATGGGGGCTCTGTACTTGCCAAGGCTCCATCTGGTTTCTGCTTCAATCCTTGCTGTTATCTCAAGTTCCTGCTGGAGGAGTAGAATCAGCATGGCTTTATTTTTGTTTGTTTTCTTTTTGTTTTTTATTTCATTTTAATTTATCAATATACAATATAGTTAATTTTCATGTCCTTTTACCTATTCCTCTTTCCTTCCTCCCTCTCCCGCCCCGCCCCCATCAACTTCATATCTATTCACTTGTCTTAACAAGTTCAAGGAATTGTTCTGATTGTTGTATCTTCTCCCTGACCACACACCATTTATTTGTTTGCATATTTCTTTATTTATTTTTAGCTCCCCCAAATAAGTGAGAATATGTGGTATTTCTCTTTCTGTGCCTGACTTATTTCACTTAATATAATTTTCTCTAAGTCCA
>NW_007737501.1:43638-44747 GCF_000696425.1 Galeopterus variegatus | reverse complement strand
CTGAAGAGGCAGTCTCTTCCCCAGTGTGTAGACTTGGTGCCTTTGTCAAAGATCAGATGGCCATAGGTGTGTGGGTTGATGTCTGGATTCTCTGTTCTATTCCATTGATCAGTGTGTCTGTTTTTATGCCAGTACCATGATGTTTTGGTTATAATAGCTTGTAGCATAGCTTAAAGTCAGGTAGTGTTATGCCTCCAGCTTAATTGTATTTTATTATTTTTTTTTTTTTTCCTCAGGATTAATTTGGCTATTCAGCATCTTTTGTTACTCCATATAAATGTTAGGATAGTTTTTTTCCATTTCTGAGAAAAATTTCATTGGAATTTTGATGGGGATTGCATTCAATCTTTACATCACTTTGGGTAGTATGGACATTTTCACAATGTTAATTGTTCCAATGCAAGAGCATGGAATATCATTCCATCTGCTTGTGTCCTCTTTAATTTCCTTCAACGGTGGTTTATAATTCTCATTGTAGAGATTTTTCACATCCTTGGTTAACTTTATTCCTAAGTATTTTATTTTTTTGGTGACTGTTGTAAATGGGCTAGCTTTCTTGATTTCTTTTTCTGCATGTTCACTGTTGTAGTATATAGATGCTGCTGATTTTTGTATGTTGATTTTGTATCCCGCAACTTTACTAAAATCATTTATCAACTCCAAGAGTATTTTGTAGAGGCTTTAGGCTGTTTGATACTTCAGAAGAATGGAAAGATGGCAAGTAAACAACTTAACACTTCACCTTAAAGAAGTAGAAAAACAAAAACAATCCAAACTCAAAGTCAGTATATGGAAAGAAATAATTAAGATCAGAGCAGAACTAAATGAAATGGAAACCCCAAAAATGATACAAAAGATCAATGAAGCAAAAAGTTGGTTTTTTTAAAAGATAAATAAAATTGACAAACCATTAGCATGGCTAACTAAAAAAAGAAGAGAGAAGACCCAAATAACAAAAATTAGAAATGAAAAAGGTGATATTACAACTGATACACCAGAAATACAAGGAATCACTGGAGACTGCTATAAACAACTATACACCAACAAGTTTGAAATTCTGGAGGAAATGGATAAATTTCTGGACACACACAAACTACCAAAACTAAGCC
>NW_007737501.1:41448-42977 GCF_000696425.1 Galeopterus variegatus | reverse complement strand
TTCAACATATGCAAATCAATAAATGTAATACACCACATCAATAAAAGCAAAGACAAAAACCTTATGATCATCTCTATAGATGCTGAAAAAACATTTGACAAAATTCAACATTCGTTCATGATAAAGACTCTCTACAAGTTAGGTACAGACAGAAAGTATCTCAATACAATTAAAGCCATATATGATAAGCCTGCTGCCAATATCATCCTGAATGAACAGGAACTAGACAAGGATGCCCACTCTCACCACTCCTATTCAACTTAGCTTTGGAAGTACCAGCATGGCTTTACTGATGTCTTCCTCAGTTTCTCAGGGTCGTGGAGATTATATGTCTCATGGCAACTTTGCAACTTCAGGCTTGCTATAAAACAACTTTACATTTATGTAAATAATGCCATCTTGCCCCATAACCAGGGTTCAAATTACCAAATAACCATGGTGAAAGAGGGAACTCAAAGAAATGCTTGCCTAGAAAAAAAAAACCGTCCTTTTAAAATCTTAGAGCCCATTTGGTTTTAGGTCCCAACATTGTTTCTCTCTTGCTTACTCCAACTAACAATTAGCCTTAAAAATTTTCTTGGCTCTGTAGTCTAATGGGTAGGACTTGGTGCTTTTAACCATCACTGTTCTATTTCCAGTCAGGGGACTAATCTCTTGAATTCCTTTGAAATGTTAATATCCAGAAAACTAACAGCATTTTAGCCGAGACTGGAATTGAAGCAGATTTTAGACCCATTACAAAATTCCTTTAACTCAGGAGAAAAACATTTATAAAAATAGCTTAAATTGTTTCTCAGATTTGGTTTTGATTTAAAATTTTGGTTTACAATGTATTAGGAACTTTTTGTTCTGTTTGTTTAACTTTTTTCTGGGCTCAAGGAATGAGCCCATTTGTGGCTAGTGTACTAACTGGCTCTATATCTTCAGACTGTTTCTTTGCATCTCTTTGGTTTTGTTTGAGTATATTTTCTTTTACACTTCTATTTCTCCCCGTGGATTTTTGCTTCTCCCTAAAAGAACTATTTAGTCAACTGAACCCCTTTTTCTTAAACCTTTATTAACTGTGTGCTCCCTCTATATGCTTCTCTTGTTGGCGTTTTCACGAAAGACTCTGAGACCGCATGAGAAACACAGCCATGGTATGCCAACAGACCTATTTTTGGGTCTTCTGCCTTTTTCTAGGAGTGAGCCCTCAAATGGTTTTGGCTTTACTTGCTAATTGACTCAACTATTAACTCAATAACCCAGATAAGGGACAAAAACTAGATTAAAAGCAACCTGTCTGTAGTGGATTGAATTATGTCCCCCCAATACTCAATGAAGCTTGAATTGTATCCCCCCAAGCTTTATGTATTAGAAACTTAACCCCCACTGTGACTGTTAACATGGTGGGAACTCCTATTATGGTAATTGTAAGGTGGGGCCTTGAAGAGGTGATTAGGTTGTAGGACCGTGCGGTAATGAATGAATTAAAAATGGTGGTCAGGGGTGTGGTTCTGAGGGCTTTAAAAGAAGAAGAGAGTGTCTTT
>NW_007737501.1:24339-40677 GCF_000696425.1 Galeopterus variegatus | reverse complement strand
TAATGGAAATGGACTAATACACTGTCTAACTAGATGGTATCCAAAGTATGATATTCTAGCATTCAGCTGGTTATTTTGAACAGATTTCTGAGTTTTCTTCTAGGCTCATCTGTGTATCTTCTCCTAAAATCCTATGGTAAATTTCAGTGCTTTTATTATGTGTTGGCATTCATTTTTTAAAAATCTTTCTCTTTGTCTTCTCTGACATACCCAATGCCTTCAAAAAGCTTGCATTCTTTCTCTGCACTTTAAGATGTAAATTTGCTATCTTGCTTTCTTTAAAAGGTGGTGAGGTCTTCTGACACTTTTGCAGTAAACTTTAACTTGTTTCATTTAGAAATGATTTTAATCCAACTGATCTTTTAAAACTAGTGAGTTTTATATTTTTTTCTGTCTTATTACTAACATTTTAAATAAAACTTATAAGATCTTTATTTGTTTCTGTGGTTTTTTATGTGTGCATGTATACATGTGTTAAGCTGTATGTTGTGTCTACATGTTTGTATCTATACATGTGTCTGTGTATTGTCTGCATGGTACCAAACTGGGTTATAAATAATGTTCATTTGAGTGGTTAGGCCTGTATGCTTTTGACTTTCATGTGACTTTAGTAAATGAGTCTAGTTTTTGAAACTGTTGGCTAAATAGATACAGTTTTAGAATTTAATTTAGACATTTTTCTAGATTTGTCTTTTGGTCAAAACAAATTATACTATCCCTGTTGTTTTGTGGTCATAAAATTGTTGCTTTTATGATATGTTTGATACTTGCTTAATTTGTTTATGAACTAAAAGCTGGAAAGAACTGCCTGCTGGGCTTCCCCCAAATCCTTGCCCATATCTTATTCTCAGCTTGTCTTTTGTTCTAAGCCTCTGAATTTGGGGGTCCAGAGAGGGGGCCACAGTGAGGCCTGGAAACATGTATCTACAGCATATGGGCCACTAGTTGCAGGACAAAACAAAATATGGTCTCGTACTCCCTGTCCCAGCTCTTCCTCCTGGCTATGCTGGGAGGGACAATATCTTTTAGACATTATCTTTGTAGTCTCTGTCTTGGGGTCTGCATGACCACCCTGGATGCCACATGAGTATCTGGGACCCAGGATGGCTAGGGATAGGATACCTGTGTCCAATATATCAAAAGCCTTAGTTAATACTAGTTGATGAAGGTTTAGCTTGGTTTGAGTAACTTAGATGAATGTGAATGGGTTAAGCAGTTATAAATGAAATTTTAATAGTTTAAAAATCTTTTCAGTAATTAAAAATCTTAAAGTCATATACATTAAGTAATAAGAAACCATAAATGCCTGAGTAATTTCTAGGTAAATTAAAACAGTAAGACATTAGTTATTGTACATAAGTTTAAGTTTATACACTTCACATCTACAAATATTGATGTAAAGAAGTTCAAAATAATTTTCTTCATAGGTTTTCCATTGGAAATTAGAGTTACTAAAAGTTGATTATATAATTAAAATGCTAGGAAAAAGAAAATTTTATATACGGATTCTTTAAGGAGATTGTTTAAGGAAAGTAGGATGTGAAGAAAGAATATGTTCTTGATAAAGAAGGTTATAGAAAGGACATGAAAATATGGTGTTGTTTTTGTTAAAGCAAAAATTTTGTCTAGTTTAAAATATATTTATAAGGTATTTCGAGTTAAAAGAATAGAAAGAAATATAGACATAAATGAATGGATATGATTGGGAAAAATTTGTAAGACATAAAAAGTTCATAGCAATCTTGGTTTGTGTGGTCAGAACTCACTGAGATTGGATAGATTTGTTTACAAGTTTTTATTGAAATTAGCTTTAGTATGGACAATACACAGGAACAAAAATTAAATATGGTTTTCTCTTTTTGAACAAGATTTTCATACAGTATTGATATGAGATAATAAAAGACTTGTGTCTATCTTTTGAGTACACTGAAAAAAAAAGGAAGAGAGTGAGAAACAGATTTTGTGTCTTTATTAGCTCTTTTGATTACTTAGAAAAACTAGTTAAAATGTTTTTTCTCAATATGTTCCTTTATATTTGTATAAATATGATAGTAATATGTACTCCAAAATTGTATGAAATTCCTGAAATTCTGATATGTCCTGATATGTTATTAGTCATAATTATTGTAGACCATGGAAAAAAAACTTTTTTAAAAATCAGTTGTGTCTTTAACCATGTATGGTAAATTGTTTTATTATGAAACCGTATTTGTAAAAGGAATTTACAAATCTTAAACTCTTATTTCTTCAAAGAAGTTCATGGAAAGAATAAAGAAACTCTGACATGTAATCTGGAACACAGACCTCTGCTGATGACTTTGAAACTTTTCAGTTGGGATGGATAGTAACTCAAGAACTCCACTGAAAAAACCGAAGTCATAAAATTGCTAATCTAACATCAAGCAGAACAAGAATTAATTATATGGGACTGAACGAATAAAAGACTAAAATGATTTTTCTTTTTTGTTTATGTTTTTGTTTGAAACATTGCTAATTCTTTTTGTTTCATTTTTCAGAATTTAAAGAATTTTCTTTTTTTTTCCTTTTTGGCTACTTGGTAAAATATACGTTTGAGCAAAATTGAAACATTTACCTTTCTCTCTACTTGATCCCTCCTGAATTTTGAAAATATGCATGAGTATCCTTATTTTATAACAATATAGTTATTTGTATAAGTTCAATAAGACTCTGCTTTTTTTTCTAGCAGAGCAAAATTGGAGACATGGGTTATTTTACCACAGCTTTGATTGGAATGTCAAATTTTCAGATATGATCAGACTGCTTCAAGAAATTGAAGTTGACCCTTTGTGGAGCCAATAAAAAGCCCCTTGGAAAGACTGGCCTGATACCTTGTTGAAATGATTACAGAGTTCCTGGCCTTGTGGGAAGTAAAGAATATCACTACCTGACAGCCCTGGGAACCTTGATATTGTGGGGACATTCAGAAGAGATGATTCACTCAACTCATAAGTAATCAGAGAATGAGTCAAATCCTTGGATTGGCTTCCTAAGCCCAAAGAGGTTTTCAGAGGTCTAATCTAAAATTTCCTATGAAAATCCCAGCAGGGCCCCCAGCAGGCCCTCGCACCACCCAAAGAGTAAGCAAGTGATTGTCCCACAACTGGGGACCTAGCCAGAAGGCCTAGCTGCCCCCTCCCACAACCCAAACAGGAGGGAAGTGAGTATCCCTTGACTGGGGACACCACAAACTGTTTCCATACAGATGGTCCACCACAGCCATCTCCACAGCTACTGCCACTACAAAGATGGCTCACTGCCACAGTAGAAGCCAGGACTACCCTGCAGGTAGCCCACCATACAGTAGACTACATTGACACAAGGAGAGTCACCAGTGGAGCCTGCAAAGAGAGGAGGAAGTCTTTCTCTTCAAAGCCGATTCCAGAGTAATAGAAGGGACAACTGCTCTACAAGACATTCAGATATCAACAAAGAGACACTAGACATACCAAAAAAAAAAAAAAAAAAAAAAAAAAAAAAAACCTCAAGAAAGTATGACATCACCAAAGGAATAGAACAATTCTCAAGTACCAGACCCCATAGAGCTGGAAACCTTTGAAATGTCTAAAAAGTAATTAGAAGCAACAATATTAAAAACTTAAAGAAACGAAAACGCTCAATTAAAGAATACAATGAAGCAAGAAAAAATATCCAGGATATGAAGGAGGAAATTTACAAAGAGATTAATACTTTAAAAAGAATGTAACAGAACTCCTAGAACTGAAGGATTCATTCAATGAAACAAAGAACATAATTGAGAGCTTTAGCAGCAGGTTAGAGAGCAAGCAGAAGAGAGAATTTCTGAACTCAAAGATGGTCATTTCAAAGTGACACAAGTGGACAAAAAAGGAAAAAATTCAAAAACATGAAGAAAATCTAAGAAAGCTAGCAGACAACATCAAGCACACAAACATTAAAATGATGGGTATTCAAGAAGGGGAGGAGAAAAAAAAGGCATTAAGAACCTATTTGAGTTCCTCATACATTGTAGATATTAATCCCTTGTTGGATGGATGCATTGCAAATATTTTCTACCATTCCATAGGTTGTCTGTTGATTGTTTTCTCTGTTGATTGTTTTCTTTCCCGTGTAGAAGCATTTTGGCTTGATATAATCCCATTTGTTTATTTTTTTCTTTTGTTGCCTGTGCTTTCAGGGTCATATTCATAAAGTCTTTGCCAAGTCCTACTTCCTGAAGTGTTTCCTCTATGTTTTCTTTAAGTAGCTTTAAGGTTTCAGGTCTTATATTTAAGTCTTTAACCCATATTTAGTTGATTTTGGTGTATGATGATAGGTACAGGTCCAGTTTCCTTCTTTTGCATATGGATGTACAATTTTTCCAGAACCATTTATTGAAGAGGCAGTCCTTTCCCCAATGTATGTTCTTAGTGCCTTTATCAAAGATTAGTTGGCTGTAAGTATGTAGGTTGTATCCCAGGTTTTCTCATCTGTTCCACTGATTCAAATGTCTGTTTTATGTCAGTATCATGCTGTTTTGATTACTATAGCTTTGTAGCATAATTTGAAGTCAGCTAATGTTATGCTTCTGGCTTTATTTTTTATTTTTTTACTCAGGACAGGATTGCTTTTGCTATTTGAGATCTTTTGTTGTTCCACTTGAATATTAGGATTACTTTTTCTATTTCTGTGAGGAATGTCATTAGTGTTTTGATGGGGATTGCATTGAATCTGTAGATCACTTTGGGTAGTGTGGATATTTTTAAAATGTTGATTCTTCCAGTCCAAGAGCATGGTAAGTCTTTCAACATTTTTTTGTCCTCTTTAATGTCTTTCAACAGTGTTTTGTAGTTCTCATTATAGAGATCTTTCACCTCCTTAGTTAAATTGATTCCTGGGTATTTTACTTTTTTGGCAACTATTGCAAATAGGCTTGCTTTCTTGATTTCTTTTTCTGCTAGTTTGTTATCGGAGTATAAAATGCTGCTGATTTTTGCGTGTTGATTTTGTATCCTGCAACATTACTGAAATTGTTATTCAGCTCTAAGAGTTTTTTCGCAGAGTCTTTAGGTTTTTCTACACATAAGATCATGTCATCTGCAAACAGGGACATTTTGACTACATCTTTTCCAACCTTGATGCCCTTTATTACTTTCTCTTGTCTGATTGCTCTGGCTAGCACTTCCAATACTATGTTAAATAGAATTGGTGAGAGTGAGAATCCTTGTCTTGTTTCTATTCTTAAATGAAAAGCTGAAATGATATTAGTGATTCGTTTGTCACATATGGCTTTTATTGTGTTGAGATAATTTCCTTGTATACCTAATTTGCTGTTGAGTATCATGAAGCAAAGTTGAATTTTGTTGAATGATTTTTCTGCATCTATTAAGAGATTCATATGGATTTGTCCTTGATTTTGTTGATGTGGTATATCACCTTTATTGACTTGTGTATGTTCAACCATCCTTGCATCCATGTGATGAATCCCAGTTGATCATGGTGTATAATTTTTTTGATGTGTTGCTGTATTCTGTTTGCTAATATTTTGTTGAGGATTTTCTTTCTTTTTTTTTTTTGCTATATGTTTATCTGGTTTTGGTAGGAAGATGATGCTGACCTCATAGAATAAATTTGAGAGAATGGCTTCTGTTTCAGTTATTTGGAATAGTTTGAAGAGAATTGGTATTAATTCTTCTTTAAAGTTTTTATATAATTCAGTTGTAAAGCCATCTGATCCTGGGTTTTTCTTTGTTGGAAGATTTCTGATTACTGCTTAAATTTCATTGCTTGTTATTGGTCTGTTCCGGTTTTCTATTTCTTCTTGCTTTGGTTTTGGCCATTTGGTTGTTCCCAGAAATTTATCCATTTCCTCCAGGTTTTCATATTTATTGGCATACAGTTGTTTCTAATAATCTCTAATGATTCTTCATAGTTCTGTGGTGTCAGTTGTAATGTCTCCCTTTTCATTTCTGATTTTTGTTATTTGGGTCTCTCTCTCTCTCTCTCTCTCTCTCTCTTTCTCTCTCTCTCTCTCTCTCTCATTAACCTAGCTGATGGTTTGACTATTTTATTTATCTTCTCAAAAAGCCAGCTTTTTGTTCCATTGATCTTTTGTGTCATTTTGGGGGGCCTCTATTTCATTTACTTCTGCTCTTAATTATTTCTTTCCATCTACTCCTCTTAGGATTGGCTTGTTGTTTTTCTCATTCTTTGAGGTGTGGCATTAGGTCATTTTTTTGAAGCCTTTCTATTCTTTTTATGTAAGCATTTATTGCAATAAACTTTTTTTCTTGTACTGTTTTGCAATATCCCACAGGTTTTGGTTTAAAGTGTCTTTATTTTTGTTAGTTTCAAGAATTTTTTTTATTTCCTGTTTAGTTTCTTCTAGGACCCATAGGTCATTCCAGAACCTGTTGTTTAGTTTCCATGTACTTGTATAGCCTCCAGAGTTTCACTTGTCATTATTTTCTAGTTTTAATCCACTGTGGTCTGAAAAGATACTTGGAATGATTTTGATTTTTTTTTTTTATTTACTGAAACTTGATTTGTAACCTAACATGTGGTCTATCATGGAGAATGCACCATGAGCTGATGAGAAGAATGAATATTCTGTAGTTGTTGGATGAAATGTTCTGCAGATATCTGCCAGGCCCAGTTGATCTAAGGTGTAGTTTAAATCCTATGTATCTTTGTTGATTTGCTTCCTGGAAAGTCTGTCCAAGGCTGAGAGAGGGGTGTTCAGGTCCCCCACTATTATTGTATTAGGGTATATGTCTTTTTCTAGGTCTATTAGTGTTTGCTTTACATATCTGGTTGCTCCAGTGATGGGTATATACATCTTTGTGGTTGTTGTGTCTTCTAACTGGATAGATCACTTTATCATTACATAGTGGTTTTCTTTGTGTCTTTTATGGCTTTTGGTTTAAATTCTACTTTATCTGTTAAAAGAATAGCTATTCCTGCTCATTTTTGGTTCCCATTTGCATGGTGTATCTTTTTCCATCCCTTTACTTTAAATCTGTGTGTGTATTTACAAGACAGGTGAGTCTCTTAAAGACAGCAGATAGTTGGGTCTAGCTTTTTCATCCAATCAGTTAGTCTGTGTCTTTTGGTTTGTGTGCTAGCTCTCTTATATTTTCTTCATTTTTTAAAATTCTTATTCTTTTTTTTTTATTTGTCTGAGTTATTTAAAAATGACCATCTTTAAGATCTGAATTTCTTCCTTATGCTTGTTCTAGCCTACTGCTCAAGATCGCTGTTCTGTTTTTAATTTCATTGAGTGAATCCTTCAGTTTTAGGAGTTTGGCTACATTCTTTTTTAAAGTATTAATCACCTTGCAAATTTCCTCCTTCATATCCTGGATATTTTCAACTGTCTCATTGTGTTCTCTAATTGAGTCTTCTCTTATCTTTTTGAGTTTTCTTAAGACCATTGCTCAGAATTCCTTTTCAGACATTTCAAAGGTTTCCTGCTCCAAGTGGTCTGTACTTGAGAATTACCATATTCCTTTGGTGGTATCATATCTTCTTGTTTATTTGTATTTCTAGTGTTTTTTCCATTGATGTTTGGTCATCTGGTAGGGCACTTGTTTCTTCTACTACTCTGGAGTAGCCTATGAGGAGAAAGACTTCCACCTCTATTTGTAGGCTCTGCTGGTGATTCTTCTGGTATCAAAGCAGTTGAGTGTGGTGGGCAGCCTGTAGGGTGGTCCTGGCTGCTATAATGGTGGTGAGCTGTCCTTATGGTGGCAGTAGGTGTGGCAGTGTCTGTGGTAGACCACCCAGGCTCTTGCTTGGGCCATAGATGGGTCTTTCCAGGACTGGGGTCTGGGATCGTTGCAGCACATGGAACAACGCTTACCTCTGCTCCTGTTCAGGCCATGGGCAGGGCTCTCCAGGGCTTGGTTCTGGGCCCAGCATGGTGGCACATGGGACAGCTCTCACCTGGGCTCCTGCTTGACCCAAAATATATGTCTTTGACATATCTCAAGATGTCTAATTCAAAAAGACTAGAAAAACAAGATTGGTTAGAAGGCTTTTTCTTTTTATACAGAAATTTATATCTGAAAATACAAACAGCTAGGCTTCTGAGGTGCCCCTCTTTTGGCTGCTATTTAGTCTATTCTATCTTCTATGTAATGAGAAGCTAGGAAAATAATCCACCAGTTTTGAGAGTTTTAATCCAACAGATAGATACCTTGTATATTAGACACAAACTAGCCTTGAAGTTTTATTCTTTTGAAACTAGTATTATTTACATTTAAGAGCTTCAGGGAACTTTTGGCTGATAACTCCAAACATGGGTTTTAAGCTAGCATAAAGTATCAATTTTTAAGCAATAGCTATGGGATTTTTCATTGCCTTTCACATGATGGCGTAAGTGAAGCCCAGATACAAGTTCAGTGATTCCATTTCAGCTGTTAAAGGTTCAGGAAGATAAAGCCTCAGTGACTTTCTTGTATAGTGATTTTTAAAATTATGTTTTTTCTGAATAAGAGAATGTCTGTCATGAATTAAATGCAACTCTGCATTTAGTTAATATTCCATTCTATTTTTCCAATAAATAAATGATGAAAACTCATTTAAAGAGAAAAGGCATTCTGTGCAAGCAAACAGTTCCAGATGGTTTTTATGAGATTTCTTTAGCAGACTAACTTGAAACTTCGAAGAAAATAAGCCAAACTATGTAAATGTACTAAAGTGAGATCTCTAGGGAAGCACTACCTCTTAGTTCTGTCTTCATAAAACTCATGGTGGGTGTGGAGTAGAAGAAAATTTTGGTTTCAACAGAATTCAAACATTATCATATCAGGTCTGAAAACATTTATTCATTAAGACTTAAATAAAAGAAAACATTTTGAAAAGTAACAGCCAGTAATTTAAGCCTGACTGAGGTAGATGTAAACTTGAGTTCTGGCCATTTTCATGCATGTTATCTTGAGTATTTACCATGACAACATCGGCGTAGCATTACCTACTCACTTCTGAGTACTTAATGTACATATTCTTAAGAAACATGTTCCTTGTGGTCTGTTACATATATTTTTAACACCACGTTAAAAGAATCAGAAGTGGAAGAGATGTTTCCAAAAACTTAAACATGAATATTTCTCACATGGAGTTTTGCAAATGTACAGTACTTGCTTTAATAGCTAGTGGCCATATTATAAAATATCTGTAGAAACTTAAAGTGAATGAAAATGTCACTAACTTTAACAGTTTCAATAAAATATTATTTTTGGGGGAAACAATGAAATGAAACTCTCATGAATATAAATAGTAGAGAGAATGGGAAGAATGTGTATCTACTCATCATTTGGTGGGGTCCCAGCAGTTTTATATAAGGCAGTATAATAGAAGCCCTAATGTGAAAGCGCAAGTGAAAAAGGAAATCATAGCATTAATCTCTTATAGTTTTTGAAATCTTAAGCCAAAACCAAATTAACAATAGGTTAAGGACTAATATTAAAATTGGCATAATAGTGTTTGATTGAAAAATAATGTGATATAAGGTAAATAATCAAAAAAGCAATCTTTCAGAATTTCTTGTTCTCAAAATAAAACAGATAGGACAGAATACAGATATAACTATCAGTTGGAAGAATATTTGAATAAAGGCACTAAAAAGACAGAAATAATGGTGTCTTTTTTGGCCTTGCAGCTTCATTGGAATGCAGTCCTTGAAGAGATCTGCTTCATTTACAGAATAGCAATTTAAACCATTCTTTTCCACTGGAAATATTTGTCATGAGAAGATTTTCTCATAGTAAAAGCATTTTGTTAATAAACTTTTTTTTTTATGTTGAAGGTCCTTTACATGTAACTAAGTGGAACCATGCTTTAGCCAAGGTTTCAGGCAAACACTGGCCTTTGAATCATTCAGGCTGACATGTCACGGCAGAGACACGCCACATTACATTATGTTGTTGCTTTGCATCCCATGCCATTTTATTGACACACTGCAGGCTCTTGTTCCACTTTTTTGTGCTTCTTTCCATGGTTCCCATTAAAGGCTCCAAGATGCAATAACTTCTGCAAGAACTGATAGCATTTTTTTCTTCTGTGAACAATCACTTCCTTATTGAATGACTAAAAAAATGAGCCTTTGGTTCTTAGTTTATGGGAAAAAAATTTACCTGGGATGGTTTCAGCCCATTCCAATCACCAATAGCTCTGTTTTTCTAGATGTGAAATAGGGATTCCAAATCAGAAAAATAAAAATAATAGAAGTTGATTTAAATAAGATGAAAAAATTAAGTTAAAAAGCAAATATAAACACTCTCCTTATGAAAAATACAATCTTTTTATGATTACAAAGTTGCTAATTTTCACAGTAGTTTGCTTTAGCAGGGGAGGGGACAAAGAAAAACGAAAAAAATAAGTCATGGGTATTCCCAACAATCAAAAATAGCCTTGCATCATTTAATTTATTTCTATCCATACTGACAGAAATGCATATACATAAATAACATCACATACAACAAAAAATCACTTTTAACATGGAATTATATGATAAATGTTTCTTTATTTAATATTCTTGTATGACATTATTTCCATGAATTTTTGCTTTATTGTGTGATTATGCTGTAATTTATTTCCTTAGACAAATTGCTTGAAGAAGAATGAAATAGACCTAGACAGACATTGCTAAATTCTACCTCACTCCACTTAGAATTTGATGATTCTTTCCAAGTCCCTATTTATATTGCTAATGACAGTGTTTAAAAGTATTGTTTTCTCATCTTCTTCACTGCTACCTATTATCACTTGTTACAATGTTTGTCATTCTGATATTATAGAAAAACAGTTAAATAAGCTGTATTTCTTTGATAGTCAGTAAACTATTTTATTATATGCTTTTGGTCATTTGTAATTGCTTTTTAAAAATTTAAGAAATTACAATGTTTGTCATTCTGATATTATAGAAAAACAGTTAAATAAGCTGTATTTCTTTGATAGTAAACTATTTTATTATATGCTTTTGGTCATTTGTAATTGCTTTTTAAAAATTTAAGAAATTAAAAAAAAAGCCCATGATATTTTTCTTCAATGGGCCATTTTAATACAAAAAAATAATGATAATCATCAGACTGAATCATTCCTGCAATCACATTATTTCTAATCGAAGCATTTTATACCTAGAACCCCCCCCCCGGAAAAGTATGTTACTTCAACTAATAATCCATTCCTCTGTCCCCCACATGGTTCCTATTTGAAAAATGAAAATCATGCATTTTTCCTTTAGGACAAACTATCTTTAGCCTCAGGACAAAAACAAGACCATAATTATTCAGTATGCTTCAGTCATAAATTCTGTGCCCCCCCTACCCCACCATTTCTATGGTCTGTCACTAGTGTTCTTTCTCCACAGCTTTTTCTTTCTTCCTCTTTTCTAGCTCCCTTGTTTATCTCCAGATTTCTGTAGCCCCACAAGGTAATTTCAGAGTCTTGCTTTCCTACATATGGGAGACTTTGGAATTGTTTTCCCTTGAGTTTCATTTCTTGTTCCCAATGAGAACAAAGATGACTAAAGGATGAGAGATTGCATTTAGTTTTGAAGCAAAGAAATATCCATTTAATGAGTGGATTGAATATTTTTAAATATTTATTTTT
The DNA here is from genome assembly GCF_000696425.1 of Galeopterus variegatus. NCBI lineage: Eukaryota > Metazoa > Chordata > Mammalia > Dermoptera > Cynocephalidae > Galeopterus > Galeopterus variegatus. Next base: position 29,088 of record NW_007737501.1, on the reverse strand, counting down.
GTGAAATAACAAAAGTATTTGTTGCGGCCTTTATCGTGCACTAAACACTTTCATGCATTATTTTATTTAATACACACAGAAGTGCCATGAGATTGCTGTTATGTCTCTCATTTTAGAGATGAGAAAACTGAGGTCTGGTAACTTAGGAACTAGGGGTAAGAATATCTAACCCAAGGTTTTTCTACCTAAGAACCAAATGAAACAATATATGTGAAAGTGTGTATGTTTGTGTGTGTATGTGTATGCGTGTATAGCACATAATTAAAACTGAAATAAATTGTTAAACAAATGTTCACTTAAATTCTCTTCCAGGAAAACCAAATGAACAGTTTTCTCATTGCATCTTTGGATGTTATTCTTTTTCTGTTTTGTCTTTTTTCTTCCCAAACCTTTATTCACTTCATTAAAAGTTAGGGTTAGTCTAAAACCTTTATTCACTTCATTAAAAGTTAGGGTTAGGCTGCTCCTAACCCACTTACCTACTCACAAAAGAGCAGAGTCTGCGAGTGAAACTTACTATACACCCAAAGCATATGCCAAGAACCAAGATAAACAGGATGTTGGGTTACATAATGGATGCTACCTTCAAATCTAGCTTGGAGAAATCATTCTTGAAAATCATTCAAATAAAAAAAAATTATTTTACTAATCATTAATAAAAGAAATAATATCATGTAATATGAATATCACAGCATTTTTAAGTATACAAACTACCTATTTGATTCTAACATCTCAGGCAGAAAGCTATTATTTCTTTCTTCAGTTGAGGAAACTACAATACAGAGATAAAGTGAGTTGGCAAAGGCCTCACAAAGCTAGAAATTCACAAATCCCAGATTTGAAATTAGGCCCTCTGAACTGAAACCATAGTTGCTCCCGTAACTTATTCTATGCCTCATTAGTAGTATTTGTTCATCCATTATTTCACGCTTTCAGAGAATATTTCTTGGGCACCTACGTCTCAAGGTCATAGTAAGCTTTGATAGTGGGAGGCATGAAAAACCAGTCTCTATCCTCCTGCAATTTACAGTGTAGCCCATAATTTATGTGTTTAAACCACACTAGATTATAACACAATGCATGTTCTACAAGTGTCCCAAGTGTGGAAGAAAAGGAGGAGGAACCATGCTTGTCCAGTGCAAGAAAGACATCCTTAGAACTGAGCCAGATTTCAAAGGATTTGTGTCATTTGTCAGGTAATAAGGATAAAGATATTCCAAGTAGAACAATTAGCATGTGCAAAGTCATCACCAAAAAATCTGATGGGGTATCTTTAGCAAGATGAGGCTAGAACATTGGCTAAATAGAAGGAAGGGTAGACATTGATGTGGAGATAACCACTGTAGCAGTAGGGCATGAGTGACTTCCTTCAAAGAAAACATGCAATGTGAAAAGACAAAAGATCCAGAATTTTGGGAAAACCTGACTTTGAGGTGTAGCATAAGATTTATGCCTTTTAAATCACTAGAGAAATCTTGATCAATATTTTAAAAGGAAAGGAGAACAAGGAAAACAAAACTTTTCAGCAGAAGAAAAACTAGATAACATGTCAGCAATAAGACCACATATTTCAATAATTATAAGAAATGTGAAAGGATGTTATGTGTTTGTTGAAAGACAAAGACTGTCAGAGTTCAAACAGAAAATTTGAGCTCTATGCTATTTACAGGAAGGTACATCCGAGAAAAAAAAAGAAACAAAAATCTTGAAATAAAGAGAGGAATAATAACAATGGCTTATAGACATCATAGAACCAGATTATACAGGCTTGACATGCCAGAATGAGTAAATGAGCAGTCTGAATTACATTATGTAGTGCACATGCACGTATACCTGTGTGTGTGTGTGTGTGTGTGTGTGTGTGTGTGTATTGGATTGAGAGAAGAGTGAACCGTTCTTGAACACCCACATCTATTATTTTTTTTATTTTTTTTTCCTTTTTGTCTTTTTTACTGACTGGTAACGGGATCGCAACCCTCGGTGTCGCGCCCGTACCGGGGACCGGCAACGGGATCGCAACCCTCGGTGTTGCGCCCACACCGCACTCAGCCAGTGAGTGGGAACCGGTCTCCACATGGGATCCGGACCCTCGGCAGGAGCACCGCCGCGCTCCTAAGCGGCGCACTCTCCAGTGCGCCACCGGGCCGGCCCCACATCTATTATTTTTGAATGAAAAACTTCACATATTCTTTAAGACTTTTGAGATGGCACTATTATTCCCATTTTCAGTTGAGGAAATTGAGGCTTACAGAGGTTAAAAAAAATGCCCAAAGTTATACTGTTTAGAAATCACAGAACTGGTGTTAAAACCCAGGTATATTTGAACCCATAGCTCATGCTCTTTGTACTGCACTATTAAAGGTTTTTTTAAGTAGAAGAGTGACATAATTAGATATGTGTTAGTAAAGAAAATTTGCAACATTTTAGGAAAAAGAGGGAGGAGATGATTGTGCAAGTGAGAAATAGAAGAAATGGGGATAATAGGTGTTTTGAGAAATATATAGAAGGTTTTGGGAAACAATTACAAATGGGCAGTGTATGATAATAATTGAGAATAAATGAATTTTTTAGGTCGAGTGGCCATCATAATATATTGCTACTTATTACTAGTGGACATTCACTTATTATTAATGGATATTTAAGAAAGGAAAAAGATCTGGACAAAAGAAAACGCTTTTAATTTTTAATATATCAAGGATGCACTGCATAAGTGACGTTTGTTAATAGATTACTAAAAATAGAACTTGGGATAGATGGCCAGGTTGGGTAGACATTGATGTGGAGATAACCACTGTAGCAGTAGGGCATGAGTGACTTCCTTCAAAGAAAACATGCAATGTGAAAAGACAAAAGATCCAGAATTTTGGGAAAACCTGACTTTGAGGTGTAGCATAAGATTTATGCCTTTTAAATCACTAGAGAAATCTTGATCAATATTTTAAAAGGAAAGGAGAACAAGGAAAACAAAACTTTTCAGCAGAAGAAAAACTAGATAACATGTCAGCAATAAGACCACATATTTCAATAATTATAAGAAATGTGAAAGGATGTTATGTGTTTGTTGAAAGACAAAGACTGTCAGAGTTCAAACAGAAAATTTGAGCTCTATGCTATTTACAGGAAGGTACATCCGAGAAAAAAAAAGAAACAAAAATCTTGAAATAAAGAGAGGAACAGCCATGTAATGGCAAATGTAAATGAAGATAAACAAGTTACAGATTCAATATTAGCTGAAGTAGAATTTAGGGCAAAAAGTGCTAAATGGAAGAAAGTAGTAAAAATAACTCACAGTTCTAAAAAAAAAAAGTACAACTCACAAAATATATATGACCAATGAAATACGAGTATTTGCATGTAGAAAATATACTATTAAACATACATCACAAGGGAGGGGGGAGAGAGAGGAGGGAGGGAGGTTTTGGTAATTGGCCACAATAATCAACCACATTGTATATTGACAAAATAAAATAAAATTAAAAAAAAAATACATCACACAAAATATATTAGGTATGTAAGGAGAATTTGACAGAACCGTAATTATACTGAAAAATCTTAATATTTCTCTGTTAATTTTCTAGACCAACTGGGCAATAAATAATCCCAATATTGAATAATTTTTAAAAATTTAATAAATTTTATTTTAGTGTATTCATTTATATTTAACAAACACAAACTCACATTATGTACATATTGACCTTGGAATGTGGTCCTTTGACCATAAACGATTAAAACTATAACTGAATCATGAAAACACTAACCACTGAATAACCCAAAATTTAATAAGTTAGAATCTAAATGAGTATTTTGGTTTACTCTTGCCTTGTGAAAGAAATAGAATATGAAATTGCAGTCTGCTTAAATTAGGCATTATAATAAATCTATATATTAAAAAATTCACAATGCAGCTAAAGCAACATTCAAAGGAAAATTCACACAAACTTAGTTTGTTTCAATTAAATATTGAAAATTATTGGTGAACTGCAGAGGAAGACAAACTTCCTGAAACCCTATGAATTTTATATTAATGTTGTCCTCATTTTACAAATGAATTAATTGAGGCTCAGAACCTATAAAACCAATTGAAAATAAGCGAAGACTTCAGAATTAGATTTAAAATTGAGCCTTCACTGCACTGCTTACTACCTGTGTGAATCTGAGAAAATTCCTTATTCTACATAAATCTCACTTTGTTCAGTGTAATAGAAATATTAATACGTGCCTTGCAAAATTTTGTTGAGATAAAACAGCATCATCTGTGCAAAAGTCCTTAGAACTGTGCCTGGCATATGGGAAGATTCCACCTACACCCATTCTGTTTATTTGCTAGGTAAAACACAATTTACAATCTTAAAATATAGTAGGTAGGCAAACTCAGACTTGAACCCACATTAATCACTACACTGTTCTTTTGACATACCATAAATATACTGGCAAAGAAGTTTATGAACCCTTATGGTAAAACTAGATTAAATCAAAAGCAGCACCTTTTACTGGACAGGATGTAAAGATTTTGATTCCCCCCAAATTAATCTATAAATTTAACATTTCCTCAATCAAAATCTCAGTACTTTGAGGAAAGAAAAGTGACTCCATATTTGGAAATTTTTCAGAAAAAAATAAATTTGTAGAAATAAATGGAAGACAGTAATTGCAGCAAAAAGAGCCTGGAGCAGAAATAAGCATTCAGGCAAATAGAAAAAAATGCAGAGTTACAGAAAAAGACCTCAGTATAAATGGAAATATAACCTA
>NW_007737501.1:21953-23938 GCF_000696425.1 Galeopterus variegatus | reverse complement strand
CAAATAGAAAAAAATGCAGAGTTACAGAAAAAGACCTCAGTATAAATGGAAATATAACCTACTTTAAAGAGTTTTCTTTCAAATCTGGTAGGAAAGAACAAATTGCTGAATAAATATTGTTGAGAAACTGTTAAACTCCTACCGCCTACTATATTTCCAAATAAAATTATGTTAAAATTTAAATACTAATAAAATAAGTAATCAAAGCACTAGAGTATTAGATAGTGAAGATAATTCTATGAATGCCAAATTGATTAAAAAAAAATCTATGTCAAACTTCTACTTGACAAAAACAAAATAACATGATTATAACAATAAAGGTCTCACACTATAAACAGTCAAAGTACGGACAGCAAACTAGTAAATATATTAAGCACAGATGTGATGTAATAGGTTAAAATCCTTAGTATTTAAAGATCTTCTAGGCAAAAAAAAAATCCTCAAAAACCCTAGTGCCTTTTTCCTGGCTCAATGTAAGCAGTAGACAAAGGGGTAACAGAATATTCTCAAAAGAAAGCATTTAAATGTTTAAGGAGTTTCAGAAAAAAATGTTTAGCTTCAACATTAACCACATATTTTAATTAAGTCAATAATGAAATGCAAATTTCAGAGTTTCAATAATTAAAAAGAATGACAGTTCTTAACGGTTGTTTATATAATTATTTTTCAAAATACTAAATTTATATAAATCAACTTTAAAAATTCTATGAATGGACATTGTCCTAAGGAAATCAGTCAGTTAGGATTCTTTTGATGCAAATAGCAAAATACCTAACCTTCAATTAGCTTAAACAATAAAGCAAATTTAGTAAGTCTATCACAACTAAAGGTGTCTTGCTTCAAGTTAGGCTTGAAGGAACAGCTCAAGTGATACAACTGCCACAAAAGTTCTTTCTCTGATTGTATCCAGGAGGTAAATGATTCTAGATCCAAATCCAGCAGAAAAGAAAACTTACACTTTCATAATAACTTAGTCAAAAGTTATGAAATTAGGTGTCCTTGTCTTTTAGTTAAATGACACAGGAACAGGTTATGTATGAGATATATACATTAGTTGATACTATTTTTGTAATTATTAACTGTGATTTTGGGGGGGTTAGGGGGTATTGTTACAATTATATCTGAGTTGGACTAGGAGCATTCTCACTAACATTTTTCTCTTCTCTTCCTTGCCTAATTATTATTTTTCAGCACTTTGACTATAATGGGTGTAGGTATTGGGTCTTTTGGTATCTATCCTGCCTGGAGTTTGTTGGATCTCTTGTATCTGTGGTTTGAAAATTTTATGAAATTTAGAAAATTTTCAGCCGTTGTATTTCTGTATATGTTTTTCTGCCCATTATCTCTCTCCCCTCCTAGTAGGATTCCGATTACATATATGTAAAACAGCTTGATCTGGCCTTGCAGGTCATTCAGGCCCTATTTATTATTTCTTTTTCATACTTCTTCTCTCTGTGCTTTAGTTGAATATCTATTGATGTGTGTTCAAGTTCATTAATCTTTTTCTCTGCAGTATTTTTAATCCTCATGAATGATTTTTATTTCATGTATTATAAATCTTAGTTATAGAATTCCCATTTACTTCTCCCTTTTTTTGTTTCCACATCTCTACAGAATTCCCCATCTCTTTGCCCATCATATATATCTTTTCCAATCATTTATTTAATATATTTTAATAATTATCTTAAAGTCCCTGTCTAGTAATCACAACATATGTTATTGTTTTTGTGACTTTCCCTATAATGTCTTTCTTTCCAAGTAGGCCATAAACTTTAGAACCCAGGGATCATGACCAGCTTGTTCTCTTCTTTATCCAGAGAGAAAATACCTAATATGTATTTGTTGAGTGAGGAAATGAATAAAAGATCAGACCACCAAGCACCACAAGCTTTACAAAAGCAATGCCATAAAAAATGCTCATAAATACACTTGTAAGCAAGGTTTTGAACCAAGCCCAAAATATAAAGATGTTTCCAAAGGCGTAT
>NW_007737501.1:19392-20771 GCF_000696425.1 Galeopterus variegatus | reverse complement strand
AAAAAAAAAAGAAAAGAAAAGTTTGCCAAGTAGAGTCAGATGACAAATCTCTAGTATCCAGTATTTTTTTAAAATATATCACTACAATTCAGGAGCATTTGAACCAAAAGTTTGGAGCTGGGAAATCCCAACAATAAAAATGACTATATCCTGACTACATGGAATAATAACTCAAGGAGGACAGTGTGTCCAACTCCTTTTATTTTATACCATGACATTCTTTTTTTCTAAGAATCATGAAAAATAAGAGACTGCATTTTGTTTTTGCTTCATTAGAAGTGGGTGCAGTTAATGTTTATAGAATATCAATAATGCAGTTTGTAGCTCTGCATAATTAAAGGAATCCCTTATGTTAATAAAATAACATGAAAGGAGGCTGCACAATACAAGGCATAAATATGTTGACGCATTTGGTCTTATTTCAGGCAAGCTTAATTACAAAGACATGGGTGTCTGCTAGACCTATAAAAATATTTTTCTGTCACTTAGAACTATCAAACTTTATACCCATTTATGATATTAGTGAGACAGAGCAATCATCATCATAATGGCCCACTAGTGAATACTCTCAGCCTTGGCTGTCTAGACAATGAATCTGCAAACAGAAACATATGTAAATGGAGAAAGACTTTCCACACACACACAAACACACACACACAAAGGAGACAATAAATTATTCTCTGGGTCTGTGTTAAAATGCTTACCAATAGGAAAAGCTGAGGAAATTGATATCTAATGTGCATTGTTAGTGTCAGAGGCAGAAAGTGTGATAATGCAAAATCCACAGGAATTTTAAGTTGAAAGACCCAGATTGAGTTATAGCTCCACCTGTTCCCAGCTGCATGCTATTGGGCAAGTCTAACCTCTCTGAGCCTTAACTTCCTAATTTCTAAAGTCTAAATCAATAATTCTATAAGCTGAAAATTTGATAATGAAGACTGTGTTAGAATTACAGAGTTATTTACACTTATATCTATATTTTTGGTGTCTAGTGCCTGGCACCAGTTATGTAATTAAATATTTATTCTACTCCCCCCTCCTGCCTGACAGTATTGTGAATATCAAGATAGTATATATGAATAAATTTTATAGAAATGAGATCAAACATAGCTATTTTTCTTATTGTCATATCCAAAAATATGAGCTCATATCAGTTTCTATCTAAGAACAAATAATTGAATTGTACTTCACCTTAAGTTTGGCAGACAGTTCAGGGCTGGATTTTCAGATAGAGAGAAGGAAAGTTCACAAGATTCTTGGACAACATTTAATACAGAGCATCCACTCAGAGAGTGAGCTGATTCTGAGACAATCACAGACAGTTGAGACAGCTTTCAAGATTCTAATGTTCACTGGAGTTCCAAGCAAGCTGTTCTTTA
>NW_007737501.1:14759-18944 GCF_000696425.1 Galeopterus variegatus | reverse complement strand
ACAGTTGAGACAGCTTTCAAGATTCTAATGTTCACTGGAGTTCCAAGCAAGCTGTTCTTTAGACATAAAGAGTAAGCAATTGACTACATTTGATTTGTCTTGGGTACTATGCAATTCCTGTTTTTCCCAATTTCTTTTCTTCAGGTTCCAAAATGCCTTACAGTTCACCGAGATAGATTCATTTTACCATGATTGGTGTAGGGGCTATATAAGATCACAGATATGATCTTTGTCAGTTACCATTCACTCAACAAATGAGACTGATTGCCATCACCATCACTATCACTGTTACCATCAATTGGCTCCATTCCCAACAAATTAGTCCTGGCAGAGTAAATAGGTAAAATTCATTTGTTTACCCTGCTTTGGGAGAACAGGATAAAAAACGTGACCTGAAATGTGGAAGACGTTAAAAGGGAAAGAAAGTGGTACCAACTGCTAACGTTTGTTAATAACGTACCAAGCACTAAACTAAGCTCATTGCATATATTGTCTTATTTAAGGAATTAGCTAAGGAATGGCTTAATCAGCACATTTATGAATACTTTATAAGAGAATTCTGAAACATTAATGTTCTCTTCTTCTTGACAGTGGGTATAAAACCTGGAATTTCATTAGTCATCATGAGCCTATAAAGTAAGCTATCTTGAGAACAATGCTGACACACCAAACAGAGCAGAGCCAAGAGAATCAGAGAGATGTTGTGCGATGGCTCTGACTAAGGTATACCTGAAGCCCACCATATCTTCTTATTCCTCTTTAATGTTTAAATCAATATGATTTGCACTTTGGTGATGACTAATCTATGAAATGAGAATAAATAGCACAGTGCCTGGCCTATGCTCTTTAATATTTGGCCTACATATGAGCCTATTTTGAGAAATGTTATTTATTGCATGTGTATACCAACACTGCTGAAATCCACCCATAACTTTTCATACAACAACATACTAAGTTCTTCAAAGAGTGACACAATTTATGTCTAGAGAGAAATCAACAGAAGAATTAAATACCTGAGAAAATTTTCTTCTTTCTCTGAACTCTGTTTACAGAGTGTGATGGCTAGTGTGTCAACTTGACTGGGCTACAGGGTGCCCATACAATTAATCAAACACTATTCTGATTGTCTGTGAGGGTGCTCTAGATGAGAACAACATTTGAATTGGTATGCTGAGTAAAGTAGATTACTCTCCCTGATGTGAACAGACCTCATTCAATCAATTAAAGACCTGGAAAGAATAAAAAAGCTGAGTAAATGGGAACTCCTCTTGTCTGACTGCCTTAAGCTGGAACATTGGTGATTTCCTGTCTTTGGACTCAAACTGAAACATCTGCTCTTTATGGGCTTGAGCCTGCCAGCTTTGGGACGGGAACTTACATCATTGGCTTTCCTGGTTTGTAGGCCTTCAGACTCAGACTGTAACTGCATCATCATCTCTCTTGGGTCTCCAGATTTCCACCTAATCTTGGAATTTCTCAGCCTCCATAACCAGGTAGGCCAATTATTTACAATAAATTTCCATTTTTATGGGGAACCCTGACAATACAAGCAGAGACTCCTGATTTTTAGTTATGACGATCATCTCTCTTGGGTCTCCAGATTTCCACCTAATCTTGGAATTTCTCAGCCTCCATAACCATGTAGGCCAATTATTTACAATAAATTTCCATTTTTATGGGGAACCCTGACAATACAAGCAGAGACTCCTGATTTTTAGTTATGACGAAGTAGCTCGATTGGACTAACCCCCTGATGATAACAACTATAAAAGATGACATAATTAAGAAAACAATCATGGAAGTCGCTGGAGAATTACCAAAGCAGAACCTGGAAAAGGCATTACCCTTGAAAGAAATGAAGCACATTGGGTGGAAATTGACAATCAATATTGACATTTTTTTTCATGACACTGCTAATTTTGTGGCACGTGAAGGCATAGAAACTCAAGCAGTAAGCAGAAATTTTATTTGACTGGGAAGTCATTTTTTTTTAGTTCAAAGCTACCAGAACATTGGGAAATTGAAAAGGAAACATCTGAGTAAGACAGGTACTACAGAAGAAACAACCACAAATATGCAGACGGATTCCCTTCAAACCCCGGCTGACCCTGAACTGCACGTACATAAGGCAAGACTTCAGAGATGCTAGCAGAAAGAAATAGCTGTAAGACTTAAAGAACTGAGTAAAGATTTCATTAGCTGCCTATTACTGGAAAGACAGAGTTTGGAGTTCAAGTCTTGCCAAGTTAGAGGAACTCAGTAAACACCTTAAGCTTTGACTTGACACCAAAAGTCTATACAAAAGGACAAAAGTAAAACTGAAGTAGACTTATCCCAACAAAGTCTCAAACCAGGTCTCTGCCAGTACTTAAATAGCTTGCTACAACAAAATGCATCACCCTTCATTAAAGATTTTTAAAATATAAAAAGATAACCAGAATGGGCAAAGATGTGGCAAAAGTTTTGAAAGAGGAGGAAACTCTAAAAATGAACCAAACAGAAATGTTAAACTTGAAAACAAAAGTATGTGAAATAAGAAACTCATTGGATAAGTTTTATAGCATATTAAACACAGCAGAAGAAAGGATGCATGACATTGAATCTCAGAAAGAAAGAAAGGATTAAAATAAATGAGTAAAGCCTCAATGATCTGTGGGACAAAATTGAGCCATCTAAAATACATGTAATTGGAGTCTTAGAAAAAGAAGAGAGAAAAAATGGGGCAGAAAAAGTAATTTTTTCAATCCATAGATCCAGGAATGTCAGAGAACCCCAAGCAGAATAAATATTAAAAAACAAAATAAAACAAAACAGACAAACAAATATAGACACATCGGAGCCAAACTTATGTAAACCAATTAAACAAAATCTTAAATTTGGTTGGGGAGAAAGTTCCCATTGCTTATAGTGGAACAGCAATAAGAATGACTGCACAAGAATGACATTGTTGGAAGCCAGACGATAAGGAAACACCATCTTAAAAGGATTTTAAGAAAAAAGTGTTAACCTACAATTATAAAACAAGGAAAGTGTCCTTAAGAGAGGAAAGCCAAGTAAATACATTTGCAGGAAAGCTTAAAACCTAGAGAATGGGCTGCCTACAGACTTGCACTACAAGAAATGCTAAAATTTATTTGAGTTGAAGGGAAATACTTTTACCAAAAATATAGATCTCTAGAAGAAACTACTAACAAAATAATGCAAAAAAGAGAAGATAAAATTCAAATAAGACAATAAAATGAATATTAAAAATCTCAGTTAACTCAAAAGAAGGGAGAAAAAGTAGGGACAAAGATCAGAGGCACAAATAGAAAAAAATGTAGCAAGATAGTAGATAAACTCAGCCACATCGATAATTATATTAAATGCATTGAATGAAACATTCTATTTAAATTTACTTAGAGATGTCAATAAACAAATGTAAAAAGTAATTCAATATTGCAAGGTAAAGATGGTAAGTTAAATATAGACTTCCCTTACTCTATCCCTTACTAAAGCGAGAGTAAAGTTGTCTTATTATTATTTTAGTCCCAAGTGGTATTTTTTGGTGTTAATCCCCAAATAAAAGCAAATATAAGAGTAGACAACAGCATTAAATATATATATTCCAAAAAGTGGGAAAAATAAATTAGAGGAGAAAAAATCATCAGTGAAATAAGTCAAGAAAATATCACAGAACTAAAGGACATGAGCTCCCAGATTTAAAGAGCTCACTAAGCAATCAGCATAATGGTTGTGAGAAATCCACATCATGAAATTTCACAGCACTGAAGGCAAATAAAAGATGCTACTAGCTTACAGAGAGGCAAAACAAAAACAAAAAACATGTTTTATACAAAGGTATGGGAGCTTTTTAACCATATTTTTAGCCTAGAGAATGGTGAGGCAAGTCCTCAAAATTCTGAGAAAAAATAATTTCCAAAGTAGAATCCCATGCTAATGTCTTATAATTCTACTTCTGATGCACCAGTTTCCAAGAAGCTACTGAAAAATAGAATTCAGCAATTGAAACAACAGCAAGAAAAGGCAACAAAGAGGAAGACAAAAAAAAAAAAGAAGAAAAACCCTAAAATAAAGGGAATCCATCACAGGATGGAAGTTGACAGAATCTCCAGGTAAATGATAAAAGAAAATCCAATTCAGTTACGATGCAGTAAGTCAGAAATCTGCAGGAGAGATTATTTT
>NW_007737501.1:10803-14319 GCF_000696425.1 Galeopterus variegatus | reverse complement strand
TTTTCCCAAGAAAATAATAGATAAAATACCTGCTTAGATTCAATCTAGTAAGACTAAATGTACAAAATTTAAGGAAAGTTTGAGCAAAAATACTAAGGCAAAAATAAATGAATGTGATGCACCAACAAAGGCAAATGACCAGACAGAACACATGCCATGTCTGCTAATATACAGCAAACCACTCTTAACAATAAACCTAGCTAGTGAGGGGAAATCATAAAAATTAGGGAGACATAAACATAGTAGGAAGTTTGGATTCCCCACTGTTCATTGCATTCTCGTATAGCACACAGGGATTTAATAAAACTGGATGTGAGACTCTGGGAGAGGGACTTTTAACTTGCATAATTAGGGAAATGCTGGCCCTTACTGTTATCATCAGGGGCTAGGTTCCAACATCAATATGATGTGGAAAACAATCCTGTTCTTTAAAGACACTTTATGGATGAGGATCACCAACCCCTTTAAAATGTTGCAGTCAGCCTCTGAGATGGCTACCAATGATCTGCACTTCCTGGTTTAAATACATTTGCTTAATCTCCTGCTCTGTGAGTGTAGGCTGGACTTATTGACTTACTTCTGAAGAATAGACTACTGTAAAATGTCAATTCCTAGATTAGGTTATAAAAATTCTGTGGCCTCTGTTTCTGGTTCTCTCTCACTCTGTCTTGGATTGCTCGCTGTAGGGGAAGCCAGTTTCTATGTCATGAGGCAGCCTTGTGGAAAAGCACACATGAGTAAACTTGTAAACAGAGCTTCAGAATCCTGTCAGTGGCCACTAAGTGAATTTGGAAGTGATTTTTTTTGGCAGTTAAGCCCTGAAATTACCAGTCTTGTACAACTCTTTGAGTACATCTTCATAAGACACTGAACTGTAATCACTCAGCTCAACTACTCCTGAATTCCTGATTCACAGTAACTGTGAAACAATAAATGCTTGTTGTTTTCAGTTGTTAAGTTCTGGAGTAGCTTGATATGTAGCAATATGCAGCTGATACACCTAGTATGATCAGAGAGCTTGAGTCCAAGCCTTGTCGATGCATCTTATATAGCAAGACGAATAGGTGATCTAATTTTCCCCTTCAGATTTCTACCAAAACTGATTACCTTAAGAATTCAGCTGTGGGCAGTTTTCATTGAATTTTGCAGGAGGCCAACTTGCAAAGAAGTCTTAGACAAACTAATCTTTAATTCCCAGTTTATACCTTCTCTCTGATAACAAAAGAGGTGATTTATAGATCATGTATTAATATGTCAGCAATTTGTACTATTTCAACTTGTAATAGTTTCAAGTAGTCACAGATATGAGTGTAGTAGACTCTGGATGATTGATAGGACAATAAATATAGGAAGAAACAATTCAAGGAATATCACCTAGGATCTTCCCCTACATCAGACTGTGGGAGCCTTGACCTGGTAAAGAGAAGAGGTCCCAAGATTTTCATTGGAGTACCTTAGACAACCATCCTGCCCGTAGGATTGTTCTACATTTGTACATGGTGATAACCCATACAAAACCTGATGCTGGTCAGAATAGAGCACCCCTTGCATGGCCAATAGTGAAAAGTCATTCTGTTTTCAAAAACTACCCTTGGCAAAGAGTCTTAGCTAGTCCTCTGTGCCTCCAAGTCCCAGACTTATTAAGCATTTGACTTAGCATGTGCTATGGTTTGAATGTGTGCCCCAAAGTTTTATGTATTAGAAGCTTAATGGGGACTATGACCATGTTAATGATGTGGGAAATCCTATTATGGTAATTTGAAGGTGGGGACTTAAAGAGGTGATTAAATTGTGAGGACTGTGTCCTTGTGAAGGGTCTGGGTGTGCTTCTGATGGCTTTTAAAGGAAAGCAACTGAGAAGCTTAGCTCTCTCTCTTGCTCAGCCATTTTGCCATGTGAGTAACTGCATCCTCCAGAGTCATAAACAGGAAAAGGCCTTCACCAGATGTGTCCCCTGAACTTTGGACTTCCTAGTCTCTGAAACTGTAAGAAATAAATTTTATTTCTTATAAATTACCCAGTTTCAGGTATTTTGTTATAAGTAACAGAGATGGACTAATACAGCATGATATGCAACTTCCATACTGTAGTTACATCAATCACCCTTACATGGGGATAAAATGTATCTGAGGTTGTGGATTATTTGGACTACTATTATCAATACCTCCTCCTTCAGGGAAGTAGCATGTTTGAACCACAGAGGCCAAGAAACAAGTCTTGGAAAACTCAGAGCAGCCAGATAACCAATTCCAGGAAGCATGTCAGAGTCTCCTAAGACAGACAGGGGATCATCATTTATTGATGTAGGAAGAACAACCCAGAAGGGGCACATTATCCCATCCAGACTTTCATTTATAGTCATGAAGTTTCAGTCACTGGCTGTTCTCATAGATCTCATACTCTACTGGATGAGACAGACAATAGAAGTGTTAATTAATAGATAAGACCATTTCAAAGAGTTGTGAGTGCTATGAAGAAAAAGGTGGTTATGGACAGTGACTGAAGAGGGTGTGGGGGAGATGTCAATAGGGTTGCTACGGCAGGTCCCTCTAAATGATGATATTCAAGCTCAGAGATGAATTATAAGGAGCCAGCCATAAAAAAAAGATCTGGAAGAAGAATATTCCAAATGACAAAGAGGCAAGTTCACAGTCAGGAAGAACCTTGGTATGTCCCTGAAACAGGAAGCCACTGTGCCTTGAAAGCAAGAGAGAGAGAGTACTGGGAAAAGAGTTCTGAGGGGGAAAGGGCCACATAGGGCCTTATATGTTTTGGTAAGAATTTTAAGTTTGATTTGGAGTATGAGCTGAAACCACTTGAAAATTTTAAGCAGAAAAGTGTAGGATACAATTTGATTTTTTGAAAGATGCCTTTCTATCCTGGTTGATAATGGATTTGAGGGTATGACGTAGAGGTCCAATGAGTAGATCATTGTGGTAGTTTAAACAAGAAAAGATGCTGGTGTAGAATAAAAGGGAACAGTGGTATGACAACATGTAGACAGGGTCAGGAAATATTTTGGAGGCAAAACCTTTGGAACTTGCTGATGCATTGGAAATGAGGGGAGAGAGAAAGCAAAACGTCAAAGACGATTCTCAAAGATTTGTCTTGAGGAGGAGCAAGCTGGTAGTAGAAGAGGTAAAATAAATCCCACCTTTTTTGTTTATGTAGTATTGAGATACCTATTAGTCATCCAGATAAAGACGTTTGGGTAGGGGGTGGATGAGGGGAAACATTTGGGTAAACACTTCAGGACTGGTGATAAAAATTTGGAAGTTATTAGCACATCAGTGGTATTTGAAATCATGGAACTAGATGAGATCAACAGAGAGAAGAGTTTAGTTATTATTATCAGAATAATTGAATTTTTTAGTTCAAGTGGAAAAATTCCTGGAATTTTCACATCTGAATCATTGAGGTGTCAAAAAGTGGCCTCTTCATTTAACAGTATATTTAAATCACTGTGCCTTTGAGAACCAAAATTATCCAAACTCTTCAAGGATGTAAAGTTGGTCA
>NW_007737501.1:5856-10305 GCF_000696425.1 Galeopterus variegatus | reverse complement strand
AAATCACTGTGCCTTTGAGAACCAAAATTATCCAAACTCTTCAAGGATGTAAAGTTGGTCAGTGATACCCAGTAAGTGTAGTTTCCTTTATGTGATTAGTATTTTCTCTAATGCCATCATTTTCTGAAGAGTGGAAAAGGAATTACTGTTTTTAATCTGCATCTGGTGCTATATAAAGGCACAACTGGTTGTATGGAGGTGTTACTAAATAGCTTTTTAACAGAACAACTTAGTCCTGTTGATTCATTTTAGAAAATAGATTGCCATAAAATATATGATAATTTGGAGAATCTCTGTAATGATTACTTTAAATATTTTCTAAATTATTTACATGACTCTTTTCCCTTGAAGCTGTTAGTACCTGTTAATTAGAACTTGTCTAAATATTCTAACATAAGCAACTGTACACCCAATCCTAAGTGCTATAAAAATATGATGCATTTCATTTCAAAGGAGTCTTGAGTCCTTCTCATCTATTTTTGGAGATAGAAGATTGTACTCAGTTTCTTCCTATTACATGGAAAGAGGTGTATTTCTTTTTTTGCAGAGAAATCTCTAAGCATTTTGTGCAAGCCAAAGGTGATGATGAGTATGGTGATGATTATGGTGGTGGTGGTGGTACTGGTGAGGATGTTGGTTATCACAGCTAATCTTCATTAAGATACCACTATATTCCAAGCATTGAGCTAGGAGCTTAAACCGAATTATCCCACCTCTGCAAAATGTACACTACTTGTGCATTTTGCAGATAAAGCAAATGAACATGAAATGCATTAAATTACTTGCTCAAATTCACATGGTTGGTAAAGCCAGGATCAAAACCTTAGTCTATCTAACTCCAAAGCATTCATTTTGTCCACTTTATCATCTTTAGCATCATTCTACTGGAATGCCTTTATGTTAGTCACCATTCTATGTTTAAAAGCAAACAAAAGATAATTCATAAGTCAAATGTGTATGTATATGTGTTTGGTGTACAATGCTAAGGATATAGAGCCAATCGCTATAAATTGTAGCAGATGCCCCAACTTTATCCCCTGAAGCCTCACCATTTTAAGACACTACTGGACATCCAACACCCTGAAAGTGCCAACACATCCGAATCACAAATGTTAAAATATATTCCTTCCCCTTCCCAGTATCTTTCAAACAATGATAGACTTAGCATTCAGACACCCAGCTCCTTTGCCACCGGGCTGAGCTAACTCTGAGGCACTTGTCCTGTATGGACCAAGAGTTCCCACTTGGAAACTTCCAGTTTTCTCCAGTGGTAACTGGCTTGAAAATATGCCCTTTATTTTGTGCCTCTCCTTTTCTGCCTCTCTTCTCCACTCTTCTAACAATCTTTTCTGGAATTGCCTGCTGAATAAACCACTACTTCTCAAACCCTAGCCTCAGGGTCTGCTTCTGAGGAAACTCAAACTAATCATGGATTTCCTCTTTCTCATATATGTCCATGCTTTTATTCTGGCTCCAAAATTTTGGATCACCTATTTAGAGTGTATAGCAAAAAGAATATTTAAGCAGATTGAAAGCAATATAATATGCACCATGGTAATATCTCTTCACCTTTAGTGATTAGAGTTTCTATCAGGTTCACTACAGTCAGCTCCCAATCCCTTCTATTAGGTCTGAGACAGCTTTGCTTTCCAACTAAAAGTTATTTGGTTTTTCGGCCACTAACAGTGCAATACCTGGAACTCTTTATATTTATCTAGTGCAAAGTCCTTTATGTGCAGTAAAGAAGAGTCTAGGGCACAATGGAATCTCACATTTCATCATAGTGGCTATGGCACTCCTGACCTCAGCCCAGAGTTTTGAGAGCACAGGCATGCTCCCAAACAACTGCAGTTGAGTTATTTCAATTACTTGACACATTGGACAGAAAAGAGAGTATTTAGTCCTCAAAGACTCATTCCTGTAGAGGTTTGATACACACAATGTAGCACTAAGACATAATTCTTAATGTTTCTGATATTCCTTCCCACATGTTTCTTTATTCTACACATTTTCTAACTTATTTTGACACTTGTTTTTTAAGATAGCTAATGGGATGCTCATTACCTTATTTAGAGTAGTGGACAATGATGTTTACACTAAGTTAATTTTGTGCTACTGTACAATTGAATAGTCCTTTTCTGAATATAAGTTTCCCTGAAGGCATTTTGGATAAATACATTTGCAGTATTTTGTTTTTGTAACTCCTTTTTAAATCTACTAACACGGGGACATTTTATCCTCTTAACACATCTTGGGTTTGGTTCTTTCCTTTGTCTCTGCATCAAATAGAAATCATAATTACTAGAACATTTAGTTTCCCATATGAATTTCTTATGCACCTTACTCTCTGACAATTCGTATGCATAATTTAACCACAGGAAGAAGTAAACATTTCTTTGGATTTATGAGAAGTAAAATATTCAACCCCCAACCAAAGAAACCTTCATATCATGTAGACGTGTTCAAGAAGAAAATGTAAGCCAGACCATCCAGCAACACATGAAAAGAGATGGTCATTTCTCTCATCCTAGGGCTGGACATTACTTTTCCAATTGATGTTTCCAACATCTGAAATACAGTTGCCATCACATTAACGAGAGATACAGTGCTCTGAGCTGTAAGCATATATTGTACACATTTTGTTCTTCAATAGCTGTGAAAAAAAAAGGAGGTGCAGTGTCAACAATAGCCCTCCTATGGGAGAAGTCTACTAATGAAGAGGGGGTCACAGATTTTGATATTGCTGGGATTGTTCTGTTTCTTGTCAGGCTATGTCATAGGACTAAGAGGCTCAGGAAATGAGCAGGAAGACTTTGTTCTGGATGAAAAGAACTACTTATGTCGCCTTTGACGTGCTTTGAAAGGGAGGAAGGAATAAGCGAGAACTAGCATCACATTTAACTCCTGGCTTTACCACTCACCAGCTGCGCAACCATTTAGACACTTGAGTAACGATTTAAACACTTGACCCTTGGTTTTCTCAACTGTGCGGTGGAGCATAATCATAATTTCTTTAACCTACCCCTACAGAGATTTTGTAGGGAATAAATGAAATGCTGTATGGGAAAGCACTTGTACATTGTAAAACTGCATGCAGTAATTATAATGACTTATTTTTATTGATTCTGTACTGTGTGCTAGATATTCTTCTCAGTATTTCACATATGGTATCTTATTATTAAACCCTTGTGGCAAACTTTAAAGATAGTATTAATATTATTTTCATTTTGCACTTAAGTAATTGTAGTGGATTGAATTATGTCCCCCCAAAATTCACTGAACCTTGAATTGTGTTCCCCAAGTTTTATGTATTAGAAACTTAGCCCCCACTGTGCCTGTTAACAGGGTGGGCAATCCTGTTATGGAAACTGAAAGGTGGAGCCTTGAAGAGTTGATTGGATTGTAGGACCATGCAATAGTGAATGGATTAAAAATGGTGGTCAGGGGTGTGGTTCTGAGGGCTTTAAAAGAGGAGAGTCTGTCTTTCTTTCTCTCTCTGCTTCCACCATCTTGCAATGTGAGATCCCTGAGTCATTCTTGCCACCACTAGATGGACTTTGGACTTCCCAGCCTAAGAAACTATCATCAATAAATTTTGTTTCTCTTTATAAATCATCCAGTTTCAAGTATTTTGTTATAAGCAACAGAAACGGACTAATATATAACTTGAACAAGGTTAAAGGCAAGTGAAATATGGCAGAGATGGAATTTGAACCCAAGCAATCAAATACCAAAGACATTTAAAATGTCTTTGCATGGTAAACTGTCTAAAGCAGTAACATTCAAAGACTGTTCAAACAACTGATGCCTGTCCACAAGATAAGTGCAGAATTGAGCTTAAGATTTGAACTTTTACAGTTTTTGATATTGCCTCAACATCCAAGTATATGAAAATTTTTAAAGTAATTTGTGTTTATTGTATTTCTCAGAATAACTTGTCTTTCATCACAGATAGTTCAAGAAACACTTTTCTAAAGCACTATGCTAAATGTTTATAAACAATTTTGTTGTTGGAATATTGTGGGCAACTTTGTAAGACAACCACCTTTCTAAGAGGATTAGAAGAAAGGCTTTATAAATTACTATATCTAATTTGAGCTAAGGGATGTGCTTATGAATACTATAAAAATAAACAATAATTTATGAAACTGAAATCAAGTATTTGAGATCAGTCTTCCTGGTCTAGTCAGGTTTCTTCTCTTTACTTCCCTCTTACTCCACTTCTAGGCTTTAGATAGGGTACTACCAGAACAATAGTTTTCCTACAAAATGCATATTATATAATATATAGACAGTATGGGGAAGCACATGGGAGTTTGATCTACAGCAGAAAATGACTTCCATTGGCCAAAATAGTAAATATTCCTTAAATAGAAAAGGAGGACAAATGAACACCTACTGTTAGAAATATTGTATCTAGGGCCGGCCCGGTGGCGCACTGCTACAGTG
>NW_007737501.1:3740-5099 GCF_000696425.1 Galeopterus variegatus | reverse complement strand
TTCACACTTCTTTAAGAAAATTAAAGAAGGAAAAGAGAAGAGGGTAGAATATCTGAGATCAATAGAAATAGCATATAAGTGCCATGTATTAATGGAATTTTAAGATGTATTTAAACTTAAATGGAAGTAAATGACAGTAGTTAATATATAATTATTGTAAAATGCTTAACACTGGTTTTGGCACATAGTAAGCCTCAGTAAACCACACCATTTGCTGATGTTTTTATTATTATTACTATTATTATAAAAAGCAGGAGTCAGAGGAGCAGAGTCACTATGAGTGTTGTAGAGATGAGGATTTACTCTAGGAAGTGGACCTTCTACAACTGAAGAAAGAGCCAGAGCAGTTAAAGTTCGGAATGATAGCTGGGGTTTGAAGAAGGGGTCATCAATCAGTCAGTTTCAGAATCAAGCACATCAGTCTACCAAAGCTAGAATTACCAGAACGAGCAAATAAAAAGTACAGGATGTCCAGTTAAATTAGATTTCAGATAAAAGCCAAATTTACTTCAAGTGAGTATGTCTCTACAGTCGAGGATNTCATCAATCAGTCAGTTTCAGAATCAAGCACATCAGTCTACCAAAGCTAGAATTACCAGAATGAGCAAATAAAAAGTACAGGATGTCCAGTTAAATTAGATTTCAGATAAAAGCCAAATTTACTTCAAGTGAGTATGTCTCTACAGTCGAGGATTATGTGTTTGAGGATAAAATGTCAATA
Organism: Galeopterus variegatus; assembly: GCF_000696425.1. Classification (NCBI taxonomy): domain Eukaryota; kingdom Metazoa; phylum Chordata; class Mammalia; order Dermoptera; family Cynocephalidae; genus Galeopterus; species Galeopterus variegatus. The sequence goes on along the minus strand of NW_007737501.1, from coordinate 4,378 downwards.
TTAATTCTCCAACCCATTCAGGATTATTCCGTTAGGATATATTATTCTGTGACCAATATTTCACTGCTATAACTAACTCTTACAGTACTNAGATATTGCTTTAAGTATCTTCTCTGGTTTACATATGAAAACCATTGTTTAAGTCATGTGAAACACTTCCATGAAAACCAGTTTCACTAAGAAATGGAACCTACAAATGTATACTTTATAAGGAATATAAAATCTTGTTTGACAAAAAGTACAAAGGAAGATGTAAGCTTCTTGGATTAAAAATAAATATTAAAATTTAAGTAGTAAGTTACATTTAGAAATTTTGATCTAAGAACAAATGTCTCCATGCAGGATATAGAAACTTAATGGAGACTGGTTCTTTCAAATATCAAAATTTATTTCTCTTTCTCCTCTAAAGATATATTGTTTTTGCTCAGTACAATAGTCAAGACAGCAGCTTAAAATCTCAGAGATGGTAAATTTTACTCCCAAGTGCACCATTAATAAAATCACCTTGGAAGTTTCTCTAAACCCCTGGTGCCTCAGTTTCCTTTCTTATCAGATACATATGTCTAAAGTAACTCACTTCACACTTCTTTAAGAAAATTAAAGAAGGAAAAGAGAAGAGGGTAGAATATCTGAGATCA
>NW_007737501.1:2283-2904 GCF_000696425.1 Galeopterus variegatus | reverse complement strand
TTTGAATGGAAGTCCTGTATTTTACCTTTTAACCCTGGACTATGAAGGGGAGGTTCTTAGGGAGACCTATGGGAAGGTATCTTCACTCTGTCAATCCCACCACTGTAGGTCCATGGCCCAGCATTTAGTGGAAGGCCTGGAGCTGCACTTTCTCATCAAGGTCAGAAGGTGGGAAGAAGAGTGGGATGTGGAGTAGAAGAGAACGAGAAGAAAGAGGGACCCACCTCTGTATCTGTGTATCACTACCTCTGACTATAACAGCCCTGAAAGGATAATGGCTGCCACTTCCTCTCTGCCCTCCAAATCTCAAGCAAGAATCTCCTTTGGCTAACTGTAGCTCAGAACTGTATAGAGAAGGGGGTTCTTGGAACTGTAGATCTCAGCTTAACCAAATTGATACAATGCGACTTATCCCGGTGATGATGATAACATGGGGGCTTTTTCAAGGGAAGCTTCTTCTTGATAGCAGTTCTGGGAGATAAAAGGAGAGGTTTTACATACAGTATGGTAAACTAAATTAGTGTGTGACAAATTTCAAGTTATGTGATACAGTAGACTCATTATGCCAAAAAACATAAGATTCCCAGACACAGCCCAAGGATCTACCTTGAGTGTTTCATA
>NW_007737501.1:0-548 GCF_000696425.1 Galeopterus variegatus | reverse complement strand
GCTGCAGTGCAGGACTATGTGTCTGAGGATAAAGTAACAAAAGTAATTTTCCAACCCATTATGGCAATCCCTTGTATGGAATATGTAGATTGTTACCAATATTAAATGCTATAATTTACTTTTACTTACTCTTGAGCAAATATATCTCAAAATAAATATGTAGACATACAAATATTTCATTATAGTATCTTTCTTAGTGTAGAAATGCTGAGGTAAAAGATAAAAATATGTGCAAGATGAATGAATAATTTCAAAGGCAAAATATTTATTACCAAATTGTTCTCCAGATAGGTTTTTTACCAATTAAACATCCACCAGCCCAGCAATGTAGAAATATCAAATCTCACACATAAACACTAAGAATTATCTTTAAAAATAAATTCTATCAAATTTGGAGGGAATATATGCGGTTTTAATGTTTATTTCTGTTGTGGCTTCCTATATTCATGAGATATATATATGTATTCTTCTGTGAGATATTTGTTGTGTTATATCTCATTTTTCTGTTATGGCATTTATTTGTTTTTCCTGTTAATTTATTTTATTTT
>NW_007737500.1:44017-52400 GCF_000696425.1 Galeopterus variegatus | reverse complement strand
ATTAGCCAGTCTGTCACTTGCCACCCCAGAACTGGAACAATGGGCATAAGCATGAGGGGCCGCGGCAGCAGAGATAAGGATACACAGGGACCTAACCACATGAACTCCACCTCCCAAGGCTGGCCCAGGGACAGTCACCTCTGACTGTGTACCTACCAGCAGCAGAGGGCAATGCTGAACCCGTCATGACAATATCCTTGGGGAGGCGATGTCAGAACAGGTTCTCTGGGAAGCAGACACCAAGATGAGGTTAGAAATGCAGGAGATTTGCTGGGGGTGGTGCCTGTAAGAGGCAGAGGAGGGAGGATGCAGAGGAAGGCAAGGAGAGCCCCAGACCAGGATGCGGGTCTGGTGCCTGTGAAAGGAGAGGTCAGAGGCAATGGGCTGGGTAGAAGCTCAGATGGTGCCGCAGCTTGCAGAAAGTCTCGGCCGGCCCAACCGGGAGCTCCTGTGCAAAGAAGGCCGTAGAGGAGTCTCACAGCAGAAATGATGGGCCATTTTACCAATGCCCGGCTCAGTCGTTGGCTGGGAGTTGCCCGGGACGACGTGCCCATCCTCAGCTCAGACACTGATGCAGATCCTGAAGGTGCCCACAGCTGGGGGCTGTCAGCTAACTGCACTCCAAGATGGGGTGGGGAGGTTCCCTCTAGAAGGGAGAAAAGAGGGTGTGTCTCTGACTGCCACAGAGACCAGCTGGTCTCTTAGGGCCAGCCAGGCTTCTTGGGACCCCTTCTGTGCTGACAGGACCCGTGGCTCGTTCTCACAGGAATGTGCACCTACCCTGGGAAGGGCTTTGCCCCTCCTGCCTGCAGGACACAGCCAGTGCCTCTCTGCAGGAGAATGGCCTGTGAGAAGAGGGTGCCATCCCCCAGGATGAATCAGACCTCTACATGGTGCTATGCCCCCAAAAGTTAGACCGCATGGGACCAAGGAGTAGAAACAGGAGGGGCCCCACTTAATACCATTCCTATGTCCCCTAGGGAATTCATGCTACTGTCATTACAGCTCTGGCTCTGCAGGGTCAGAGGTCATCATTGCACGTGAGCTGCTCTCCTGCCAGGAGATACAGAAAGAGTACCACTGAAGCACCAGCTCTGGCTGCTGCCTGGGCCCTGGACTCCTCACATCTGGGGACCAGAGCCAAGAAGACATGTGGTGAGGGCACCTGACCCTGATCAGGGATGTATGACTGTGGGAACACAGTGGCAGGAAGGAGCTCAGGTGACCCACATGGGCACCTCTGACCCTGTTGTGACTTTGACTGGACATGTCAGCAACACAGCCTCTGGAGGATACGGCCACCAGAGTGCAGAGCCCTCAGAATGGAGGTCTGCTCACACTGGCAAGTGAGCCAACAAGCCCAGCAGAGGTGTGGGCTGAGGTGGGGCAATCTAGGGTAGACACAGAGAGGGGACCGTGAATCTCAGGTGTGGACCCAAGACCATCTGCACAGATGTGGCCTAAGGTCTGCTCACACTGGCAAGTGAGCCAACAAGCCCAGCAGAGGTGTGGGCTGAGGTGGGGCGATCTAGGGTAGACACAGAGAGGGGACCGTGAATCTCAGGTGTGGACCCAAGACCATCTGCACAGATGTGGCCTGTGGGTCGTCCTTCTCACACCCCCCTCTAAGTTTCTCTTCAGGTAAGGAGCCTCCTGATCTCTAAAGGAGCTGCTCCCCAGCAGTGCTGGAAAGTGGGACCCTGTGGCTCAGCAGAGGGTCACAGAGTCCTGCAGGTGCGCTGCTGGGACATCCCCTCAGGAAGGGGCTCATCCTTCAGCACCAAGGTGTGTGGCCACCTATCCCCTTGAGACCCCTCAGCTCCCAGTGCCCTCAAGATCAGCCTCAGCCCTCAGGCCAGGGTGGTGTTTCCCCCGGGCAGCCCTAGCTGAAGGCTGAGTGCTGTGGGTACCAGGACCCGGCTATTTCCACAAACAGGGAATTGCCCAGTGGGAGATCTGCTCGAGGACTCTCCGTGGGATTGTCGGAGACTTTTCCAGATCTGCTCTGCAGTTGCAGGCTCTCCCCGCCTGCTTTCCTCCATGGTGTGAGGTCTGCTCTGTGGTCTGGGCTCTTTATGCCAACCCTGCTTCCTCCCATTTATCCTTCACAGGCTTCCCCAGCACGCACAGAGAGGGGCTGTCATCCTCCTCCTCACATACGAGAGCGTTGGGGCAGAGTCTGAGAACATGCACGGGGGCCGGTGGAGGCAGGACCAGGACTTGGTCTGGGAGCTCTGGATCCAGCGTCATGTGTGCGGCTGAGGGCAGCCAGGAGCAAGCTGGACAGGGCAGGAAGGAGAGAAAATCGCCTCCTTGGTGAATCCTCCCTCAAGCTCCTTGGCCCAGGGACTGTTGCTGTTTGGGTATTAGTGGCTGGAGAAAGAGAGAGAGAGAGAGAGAGAGAGAGAGCGCATCGTTGCTGATACCTTTCAGGCCACTCCCCACAGCTCCGATCTCGTGCAGCCGGTGCTGTCATTCCCGCTCCTATCCTGGAGAACAAACTGCATCAGCTTCTGAGAACTGCTTCCTCCTGTTGATTCGGTGCAGCACAGGCAGGTCCCAGGAGGACTTTGTGCTCCCCCTTCCTTTCCGCACCCCCAATGGGTGACCTGAGAAGCTGAGTTTCTGGTGTCCAGGGCCCCCTGGCACTGCAGATGGGCAGTTGGACGGCACCAGATGGCTCTGGCCAAGGGTTGTAAACTCGGTCTCCCAGGGACCTTTAGCAGGGAGTGTCCCAGGAAGCCCATGAGATGATGGGATAGTGCCCATTAAAGAACGTTTTTGCCACTGCATGTCAGCCACTAAACTGCAGTTAGCAGCAGATACATGGCCAGCATCTACTGGAGGGCGAATATTTTCACCCAGCTTTTATTTTGGGGAACACTTTTTCCTCCAGTTCCTCTTAAAAAATGCAACCTTGGCATGAGAAAAGATACACTTCCTTTTACCTAATTCCGATTCTACTCATTTCAGCTCAGGGCTTGAATACGGTGGAATTTGTTATTCATCCCACCGTACAATTCAAGAACAATTTTCTGTAAGGAGGCATTTGGTGATGAGCACAATAGCAAGTCCAGTGTTTTTCTCTGACTGTGTTGTCTGTCAGTAAACAACCAGAATAATAATTTTGAGCATTTTATTCAGTAGGTCCCAGGGTCAACCGTGACTAGTAAAATGAGCTGTGCTTACTATTTGAGCTTCCTAATGACAACCTCTCATCTCTACGGTGTGCAGGAAACTAAAATACTCTAGATGTGAGCGCTGCTGCTAGCGTGCTGTGTGGCACTGGACAGGTCACGATCCTCTCTGAACTTTTGTTTCATCACCTATAAAAGGAGGGGATTAGCCCAAATTTGCAGGGGACTGCAAATCTGTGATCCAAGAGCTGAATGTGTTTGTTTGAATCATACATTTTTCCCTTTCTTTCTTAGGGACATTTCAAACTCACATAAAGCAGAGACACTAGTGCTCGTATAATGAAATTCCACATTCCCAGACCCCAGCTTCTGCAGTTGTGAACATGGCAGTACTTTTGTTTCAACTCTATTTCTACCTTCTGCCCATCTTCCTACTAGATTATATCAACGCAAATTGCAGACATCTTATAATTTCATCTGTAAGTACATTAGTGTGCATCTCTAAAAGAAAAGGACTCATTTTCAATATTATACTACTATTAGCTACTCTCCCTCGTCCTTCTTTTAAAACATTTTGCATTCCTATCAGCAATGCATGAGAGTGGCTGTTTCCCTACAGCCTGGCCAAGAGAGTATGCTGTTAAATGCTTGGATTTTGGCAATCTAATCAGCAAGAAATGGTAGTTGAGAGTAGTTTTAATCTATATATTGTTATGAGTGAGGATAAACATCTTATATGTTTATTATCCATTTGTATTTATTTTCCACAAAATTCTTCATATCTCTTGCCCATTTTTCTATGTGGTCAGTAGTGTTCTTATTCTCTAATTTTAGAAGCTCTTTATGTGCAGGGAATATAACCCATTTCTTTGGTGTAAGTTGTAAGTATCTTCTCTCAGTTTGTACTTGTATTTAATTTAGTTTAGTTTAGTTTCTGTGGAAAGTTTTATTTTCAAAATTTTTCATAGTCAGATTTATCAGTCTTTTCACCTTATTGCTTGTGGATTTTGAGCCATATTGAGGAAATCTCTTTTCCTGAGTTATAAAGGGATTCACACATGTTTTGTTCTAATACTCACACTGTTGCTTTCTTTCCTTCCTTTGTTCCTTTTGTTTATTCCTTTAGAAAGTGATCTTATCTATGGAATTCATCTTGGTATAGCAGATTCAAGTTTATTAACTTTTCTATATTGCTATCAGGTTATTCTAAAACTGGTTATTTGAAAGTCTACTCTATTGGTCTATCTATTTATAGAGCCACACGCACTGTTTAATTGTAGAGGCTGGAATGCTGAGGTCAATATCCCCTCTACCTGAACTTTATTGGATATAATTGCTTGCTTATTCTTCCAAATTAAGTTTTTAGTTCTAGGAAAAAAGCTTATCATATTTATATTGGAATTATATTACATTTACAAATTAAATCATAAAGACACGACTTTTTATGATGCTGTACATTTTCCATCTGAGAACATGATTTTTCCTGGATTTTTCAAATGTACTTTTCTATTTATCAGGATTGTTTAACAGTGGTCTAATAATTGTGGATGGTTTTTGTAAATTTTTTACCTGGGTATTCTATTATCACTAGTTAGTCTTCTATTATGTCATCAAATACATTTTTATTGTATACGTGATGTTTATTGAATTTTTATGTTGACACTTGCAATGCTACTTTTCCAAATTCTCTTTATAATTATGGTGGTTTTTCCATTGATTCTTTGGGGTTTTTGAGGCCTACAGTCATGTTATCTACAAATCTTATTTTTTATTTGTAGTTTTAACTCTAGAGGTAGATATGACTTCCAACACAATCCCAAATCAAACAGCAGTGGAGAGAGCAGGCAGACTTCGAGGATTTCCCTATTAAGTAAATTGCTGGTCTTTGGGCTGAGATATATATGTATATGTAAATGTAAAAAAGTATGCATCAATCCATATATTAATGAGTGTGTAGAATTTTGTCAAATGCAATGCATCTATGGACATAATTACATAATTTTTCTCTTTAGCTCTTTTAATATGGTGGCTTACATTAATGCGTATTTTAATATTGGACCACCCTTGCGTTTCTGGAATAAATCCCAACAAGCCATAACTTGATTTTTTTAACACGCTGTTGGATTCTCTTTGTTAATATGGAATTTACAGTTATTTCATCTATATTACTGAATTGATCTAGTTTCCTTTTTCTTTTTGGTAAATTATTTGTCAGAATTTGAAGTTGATGTTATATTTATTTCATTAAAAAATTGGAAAGTTTCCTTTTTTCTATGCTGTGGCATAGTTGAAGTAGTATTGGGGTCATTTGATCTTTTAAGGCTTGGTGAAATTATTGTTTGCTTTAAAATAAGTGAGTTATTTGCTCAAAGAGACTTTTCGTAAAAACCTAAATGTTGCAGTTTTCATGGAAAAGAAAAAATTGGGAGGTTAGTGACCCTTGTCTCACATTCATGCCCTAATGAACACATCCATGATGCATTCATTCATGCAGCAACTAACCGGCTGCAGACCCTCCCCAGGTGCTACAGTCCCTGTGTGACCTGCCTCATCCCTTTGTAACATTCCCTGGACACTGCCATAGTGGTCATCATATTCCATGGTGCACCAAAATGCCCACCCTGATTGAACTGAGCTCTCCACTCCCAGGCACTCACAACCCTGCTGCTGTCCTGGCTGGAGGAAATATCCTGCCTCACTGACTGGTCTCACTATATATTCAGGGTGGTAATCACAGGTGGGCCCTTGGGGCTGTCTGGCAATCCACTCACCTGCTTTCCTTGGTAACTCTTCCATACAATGGTCTTTTCTCCTCAAACCTCCAACACTCTCCCTCCATTCTTGTGCTCAGCTGATATCCAACCTACCCATTTCATTAAGGCTTTCCTTGGTAACTCTTCCATACAATGGTCTTTTCTCCTCAAACCTCCAACACTCTCCCTCTATTCTTGTGCTCAGCTGATATCCAACCTACCCATTTCATTAAGGAAAAAAAAAACAAGCAGAGGAAACTTTCATAAGAACCCACCAACCTCCCTGTACACTGAGCTGGGTTTATGACATTAAAATCTGCCTGCCTTCCTATGCTGTGGATAAACCACCTAAGGCAACCTTTCCTCAGTGAATTAAATCCTACTGCTCTTGACTTCCAGAGGCTGTAGCTCCAGCCATTCTTCTCTCTCCTTGCTTGTCCTTGAACACACCCAGCAAGCTCCCTGCTCAGGACCTTTGCATAGGTTGGTCACTTTGTCTGGAACGTCTTCCCTGCAGAAATCTGCATGTTTCCCTTCCTCGCCCCCTTCAGGTCTTTGCTCTGCCTTCCCCTTCTCAGCAAGGTCTCTTGGCTACCCTATTTATCAGGACACCTCACAGAATTCCCTATCCCCCTCCCTGCTTCATAGGTCTACTGAGCACTTATCTCAATTGGACCCACTTTTACTTATTTGCTTGCTTATTATCTATCTGCATGTCAGCTCCGGGGGGGCAGGAGCTCTGATGTTCTGTTTTCTGCTCTATTTCCATGTTAAGCAACAGAACCTGGATCACAGGAGATGCCCGATGAATCCTTAGCATGAGAGTAAGTTGGTGATCATTATTCGTGGGCTTGATTTGGGCTATACCCTCTTGCTTGTGCACCATCATCGTGGTGCACTAAGTGGAGCACCAGCTGAGAAGCTGCAATATCACAAACACTGGCATTTTAGTCTGCTCGGGCTGCTACCACAGAATACCATAGATTGGGTGGCTGAAATAACAGACATTTATTTCTCACATTCTGGAGGAGGATGTGGTGGGGACTGGGGGGTGTTGACTCACGGTGTGAGGGTCTTCACCCGCCTCACTTCAGTTGCTCTTTGCAAACCCCTTTGCAGCAGGTATGACAGGTATCCTCACCTTTATTTTACAGGTGGAGAAATCAAGCAGGTAGGACTAGTGCAACAGCACCATGGGTTGGAGGAAGATCTGGGGCCAGGCTTGGTCCTCTGACCCCAGAGTGCTCTTGGTTACTCCAGTACTCACAAGGGGATGACCCTCTCTGTCCTTGGTGCTGGAGAATGGAGCTGTGATGCTGTGGGGTTAAGGGCAGCAGATAATTCAGCATCACTTGCTGTGACATTCATGAAATGCTTTGGCTGGAGTAAGGGCTGGGTTGTTTTCAAGTATACAAATTAAAGAAAACCTCAGACTCCCTTAATTGAGACTCTTCCAATGCAGCTCCAAAAGCTCTTGTAAAAACCATCAACTTCACCCCAACAAGGAGAGAAGAAAACAGGCTCTGGGTTGGGAGAAGGGAATTAAGATATTTCAGCAGGTCCTGAAACCATGGAGTAGAACCATTGCCTGGCACTCATGAATTTTCATCCTGTCAACATTGGTCGATACAGTCCACTCAGCATGACATCACAAGCTGGAGGAAGAGGAGCCTGGAGATCTCATTATCATGAGCTGTCTTGGAAAGTTTGGGAACAAGTTCTGAATTAATTAAAATTTCATTTGAATAATAAGCACTTGCTATTTGTTTTATTGTTGAGCTGTGCCAAGAGAGACAACCAGGCTCCCTCCTGTGGAACGCCTGGTGGCAGTGGGCCTGCCATTCTTTGCTCAGAGGAAGAAGTGAGTTATTTTTAACTCCCCATTACTGGAGGAAACACACACATCTGGAACATTGTAGGGGGAACTATCAGCTGTTCACCTGAGAAATGGCCTGGGGTCATTTACGCATCATTTCCCACCTATTTTGACACTGCTCATTGCTGTAAACAATATAGGCAACTAAAATCCAGCCCATTTAATCTATCCAAATTATATCCTCTCAGTCTGTCATGGAGTGATTATTTAATGCAGTCTCTACTTTTATCAGGCAGTGAAACCAAGAGGGATGGCATCCTGATGGGTACACTAGCCTAGAGACTCAGCTGAGAGAAGGGAGTCCTAACTCACAAAATGTCTAGAAAAGCTTGATGTCAGCCTGGGTTCTGAGAAAGGATGGCTATCTCTGAACTGGGAAGCACTTAATTTGTATTCATGGTTAGTTAATTGGACTTGGAGCTTTATAGGGGTTTACTTACCAGGCTGATAAAAGGAAGTTTCACTTGTATATTTTCCTTATGAACTCTGGCACATGGTGGTGTTGAAAGGAAAACTTTAGACAAATTAAATTTAACAATGCTTAATTGAGCAAAGAACAATTGGTGAATAGGGCAGCCACCAGAACCAGAAGGGTTTCAGAGCAACTCTGCAGCTGC
>NW_007737500.1:30030-43474 GCF_000696425.1 Galeopterus variegatus | reverse complement strand
ACAATTGGTGAATAGGGCAGCCACCAGAACCAGAAGGGTTTCAGAGCAACTCTGCAGCTGCCACGTGTTTGGGTAAGATTTATAGACAGAAAGTGACATACAGATAAAGGAAGTGAGGTACAGAAACAGCTGGATTGACGACAGCTGGGCATTGCCCTATTTGGACACGGTTTGTACAGTTGGCTGCCTGTAATTGGCTGAGGCTCAGCTACTTGTTACAAGAGTAGGTTACAGTCTGTTTACCCATCAAGTTAGGTTACAGTTCACTATGTCCAGAGAAACCTTTAGGTCAAACCCAATTTAACAGTGGTGTAGGGCAATTGCACCTCTCACATGGGATGGGAAGAAATCAGACAGATTCCCATATCCCTGTAATTAAATTCCAGACACCCATGATTTGGCTGTATCTGGCAGTCTTTCTTCATTGAAACTGCCCACCCCACAAATCCAGATCAGAGCTATGAACTGTGAGTAAAAGCATCAGAGATGTTGGTCTACTTTTGTGAGTTTTTGTCATAAGGACACACACTGGCCCTCACAAAGACCCAGAGAGGCAGGAAATAGCATTTGGAAATCCTACTGGAAAAGATAGGGCTGTTGTGCTCAGATCGATTTCATGCTTAAGTGACATAAACAGTGCTCTATATTTTATATTGTTAAAGCTTTGGAGAAGGATATACCCAATCCCAGAAAGTCATTCTTATACATTTATCATGGAATTTCACAGTTAGAATTGCAGCTTCTTTGGGATCTTTAATGATACCTTGTATTAGTAACAGAATGTTTAACTAGAAAGCCTCTAAACAAGAGGAGGTATTATCTCATATGGCAAGAAACCTGTAGCTGGGCAGTTTTAGGGTTGGTTCAGGAGTTCTTCCATGTTTCCAAGGGCCCAGTCTCTTTCTGTCTTACTGCTGCATATTGGTTGGTTCTTAGTCTTGTCTCCTCATGGTCACAAAATAGCTGTCAAATCTCCTAGAATCACATCTTCATCCATTCACATTCAAAAGCAAAAAGAAGACAAGATTGTGTGTGTGTGTTTGTGTGTATGTGTGTGTTTTAATTAGTTAGAAGTTTATTTTCTCATGTAACATGAAATTCAGAAATTAGCATTCCAGGACTGGCATAACCAGACGTGATACCTTTGTCCGTCTGTGTGTCATTGTTAGCCTGTGATTGTTACTGCCTTGGTCTGTTTTACAGGAAAGAAGGGATGAGGCATAGAGCAGAAGTGAAGAGAAAATGTCCAATGATTCTTTCATTTCCATGACCGTTTTTAGAAACCACTCCCAGTGACCTCCGCCTACTTCTCATCACATGGGATTGGAGGATGTGTCTACATGTAACTGCAACAAAAGCTGGAAGGAGCCCATAAAATTTTTCCAAACTGCTAACTTGAGCAAAATTCAGGTTGTTATTAAGGAAAAAAGGAAAAATAGATATTGGGACAGCAATATCTGTGAGTATCTGTATCTGTGAGTATCCCCCATTATGTAAATGAGGAGATTGAGGTGTGAAGAAATTTAGCTTTTCTCCCAAAACCGTGGAGTTGGACTTAATCCTGGTCTTTTGTGGTCCTTAAGGGTGAGTGCCTCCCAATTAATAGGTTGGCTGTCAGGACTGAAGACACTCCAGACACTAAGAGAACCTGAGAGAAAGTTCATTACTCACATGGGGCATCCTGGAGAGCATGGTGGCCCGAGCAGGGTGGCCAAATCAGGTCCAGGCTGGCTTGAGCAGGCAGAGAGAACAGGCTGAGTCTTTCTAGTGGGTAAGGGTGGGCTGGGAAAAAGTTCCCATTTGGGCTGGGGGATTGCATGGTTTGAATGTCCCCCTGGCACCAAAGGAGAGAGCACAACTGGCTTTCTTATGGATTGACCAGTTGGGAGAAAGAAGAGGAGAGAGTTGGGGAAGGTGGGGTTTGAAAACCGTCAGTGGTCCAACATAAAAAACGAAGTCAGACTTTTTATTAGATCTGAGTCTATGTGACCGCCAGCTTCCAAGTCCTGGCTTAGAAGCCTGGGTGTCAGGGGGAGATTCAAAACACCTGCTGCATCCTCTAGCCTCAGACGGGTGGACATAGCCTGAGGCTCGGTGGGATATCTCAGTGCCCTGGACAGTTCTCCTCAGGAGGCTGAAGGGGCACCGATGGGTCTGGGAATAGGGTGGCTGGAGTGGGAGGGACTCTTCCACTGTTGTGTCTCCCACTTAAAGGGCACCCCATCCGTGAAGGGACACAGTAGCACCCACCGCGTGGTGGTTGCAATGACCAATGGGCGGCTGTACACAGTAGTCTTCTGTCTCAGCACAGAAAGTGGCACGATCAGTGCTCAGGAACCACAGCCTGTGATCTGGCTATGTTTCTCTTCAAATGTAATGTAGAAAATCCCTTTTCTCTGAGTTTCTGTTGGTGTACAATTTCACAAATCCCACAAATTCGGATGCTCTTAATTTGAAAGTCATGATAATTGGTTACGAGGCAAGTTAATGGTTCATTAAGAAGTACTGAGTGAGCCAAGAAAAAGTGCTCAAGTGAACATTATAAATATGAGCAATGAACAGGGTTTTGGAAACTAAGGAAAATCAACAACAGAATTCTCAGGCCTGCCTTTATACAGGCCTGACAAGATATGGCGATTCGTTATTATTTGTCTATTTAAAATGTTGAGGCTTTATGTTTGGCAAAATGACTTAAGTTATCTTCAGTGTGAGCTTGATAGTAATAACATGTTTGTTTTTCTCATTTCTAATACTTTAAACTTTTTAACTGGTGTAGACTCCATCTTCCCTTCTTAAGTCAGGATTGGAGTTTGATGTATTTTTTACTCTGAGTACGCCACACAGTTTGCTTTGAAAAAGAGAAAATAAATATTCACATAAAAGGAAATTGGAACTTGCTTTCACTAGTTGGCGCTTGTCGCATTCTGCTTTCTTGAGACTTGTCAGCTCTTCCAGAAGAATCCATCCTTACCCTTTGCTTTAAGCATTAGGTTCAAGATGAAGAACTGCGAGATGTTGACTGGGCTGAGAGGTGAAGACTTATGCTGGAACCTGTCCTGGCTACAGAAAGTGAGCACTCTTGTTTAATGTGCTTATTTATTTTTCTCTTCTCTTCTGATCGTATATGAATATGAGGCACAGTATGTTTCAATGCATACATGTGTGGTATAATGATCCAGTCAGAATACCTAGCACATCTATCACCCAAACATTTATCATTTCTTTGTGGTTACAGCATTCAAGATCCTCTTTTCTGGCTGTCTTGAAATACACAATACAATACGATTAGCTATTGTCACCCTAGAGTCCCAGAACTTATTCNTTGACTAGCTACTCAAAGATACACAGTATTTTGTTGTTGACTGTAGTCTCTCTATATTGCCATAGAACACTGGATCATATTCTTCTGGCTTCTCTGCAATTTTGTATCCACTGACTACCATCTCCTCGTCCCCATCCCCTTACTAGTCTCTTGTAACCACTATTCTACTCTCTGCTTCTATGAGTTCAACGTTTTTTTAGCTTCCATGTGTTATTTTCCTTTTTATGCCTGGCTTATTTCTCTTAACATTATTTTCTCTAAGCTCAACCATGTTGATTGAGCTCATTCTGCAAATGGCAGAATTTCATTCTTTTTTATAGCTGAGTTGTATTCCATTGTGTATATGTACCACATTTTCTTTATCTAGTCATCTGTTGAAGGACATTTAGGTTGGTTGCAACTCTTGGCTATTATGAATATAGCCATGATAAACACGAGAGTGAAGGTATCTCTTTGACTTCTTTATTTCCATTCTTTTGGATAGATACCCAGTAGTGGGATTGCTAGATCATATGGCAGTTCTAACTGTAGTTGTTTGAGAAATATCTGTACTGCTTTCTATAACAGCTATACTAATTTATATTCCCATCAACAATGTATAAGAGTTCCCCTTTCTCCACATCCTCACCAGCACTTGTTACTTTCTGTCTTTTTGATAATATAGTGTGCTTAATTTTTGATGTACTTCACAAGTTCATTTCACCCTCAGTTATACACTGTCATATCCAGGAGCCTCTATCTTGATCTGCTTGGGCTGCCATAACAAAATACCATAAACTGGGTGGCTTATAAGTAACAGGAATTTATTTCTCACATTTCTGGAGACTGGAAGTCCAAGACTAAGGCATATTCGGTGTCTGGTAAGGGCCTTCTTCCTGGCTCATAGATGGTGCCCTCTCCCTGTGTCCTCATATGGTGGAAGGGGTGAACGAGCTCTCTGGGGTCTCTTGTATAAGGGCACTAATCCTATCCATGAGGGCTCCACCCTCATGACCTAATCACCTCCCAAAGGCCCCACTTCCTAATATCATCATCATAGGATTTTGGATTTCAACATATTAATCTGGGGGAGGGAGGGACACAACCATTAAGACCATAGCAAAAAAGCTCTCCTCCATCTGGGATTGATTCAATGGGCATCTGTGTGGAGACATGAGAATGGGCAAGACAAATACCACGTGTGACTCACATGTCTCCTTGGCCCTGGGTTTCTGCTTGAACAGGGTCTTGACCCCTTGCTCTGACGTGCACTGGAGCTCAGTCTTTCCCAGATGTCGATCATTTAATAATCATCCTCATGACTTTTAAAAATCCACCTGTCACCATGTACTGTCTCATACCAACTTTGTACAAGTTTGCATTTTTTATTTAACTCAGCTTACTACTTTAAGAAACATCATCTAAAGATAAATCATATGTCACTGACATAAATGTATGAGCTCCTGGCTTTCTCTGTCATTACAATTCTAAATTCCAGGACAAAAATCAATGTATTTTGAAACATGACCTTGCATACTTCAGCTTGCTTTCAGAAATAATTGTAATTGTGGCAGCAATCAATGGGAAACGCCGATGTGGCATTTAGTGGATGAAGCAACAACCCAATAACTGTCCATGCATAAATCCACAACAACTGCAGAACTGTTTGGGGATTAATTTGGAGTGGCATGATGGTATCAGAGGGAAATAAGCTTAGGTTTCTTAAATAAGAATTAAGCTTAGATTATTTCTTAGGAAATAAGCTGACATAAGTTCAGGTCTCTGTTGATTTTTCCTTGCATCAATGTAGATGCAGTTTTCGGTTTTCCCTAACAGGTTTTGGGTTGTCCTGAAGGCTTTGAGAAATCTCCAAATGAACTCTCCAAACTCTCTACTCAAAGTTTCCAGATTTTTTAGTCTTTTGTGAAACATCCTTACGATTTTTAAATTATGTTTGCCATACCATTTGCACTGTTAATTACTTAATATTTTTCTTTTGGAATATGTTGCTTGAAGATACATGTTTAAAATGGAAACCACATAAACAATACGAGTGGAAACCAATATCATTTGCTTTGAATAGAAGATAATTATGAAAACAGATACAATGAAACATTATACAAGAGACGAGCCTGATTTCTATTCAGTATAAAAGGAGAATAGTATGTGGTAGGCAGGAGAGGAGTTGAAGCTACTCCATCTGGGACCCTCCCCTGGAAGTATTAGAAAGTATCCAAGATAACTGGAAAAGGAATTATGTCTTCACTGTGCCATTTAATGTTATTTAAGCTTCAGTTAAATAACACTGAAAACCATCCAGACTGTNACTGTGCCATTTAATGTTATTTAAGCTTCAGTTAAATAACACTGAAAACCATCCAGACTGTCACCTGAAATCGTTTCCTCTGTCACTAGTAGTATGTGCCCCACACTTGTGGCTAATGGCATTTGATATTTGCCCAACAACTTTGTTCAGATATTAGGTGGTAGCATTTTGCCTGCTCCCTCGTCCAGAGCACGGATCATGATTGGTTTAAGCCAGTCGTGGTAGTTCTATCCTTCTGTGCCTGTCATTGTTGTTGGGATGCATCACATGACCCACTAAGACATACCAAGAAGGCTTCTGGAATCTTCTGAGAAAAATTTTCCTCTGTGATAAAAGTAGTAACAATGCAAGAACGCCCCATTCTTGTCCTTTTTCTTCCCATCCAATTTTGGGAAATGTACTATGAAGGTGTAATGCCTGGATATGTGGCAGTCATCTTGCAATCATGAGGTACAAACCTGCACACAAAAGCCAGTCTGCTGAGGCTGGAGGACCAGAAGGATGGACGGGTCTGGAGCCCTGATGACATTGCTGAGTTGTTAAACCAAATATAAATGCACTTCAATGCTTCTTACTGAGTAAATAATATCCTTATGGTTTAAGGAATTATTAGTAATTTCGCTATTACTTACAGCTGAACACAGTTCTAGCAGATACATTTATCCTATTTACTCCTATTTAGGCTGTAGTTATTCCCAACCTTTATCTTTTACTCATCCAGTCTCTGCCATTCTATGCCCTTCCTGCCCTTGACTTATATACATCCCAGCTCTTTCTCTAGATCCTGCTTAATGTTTAACTCCAAGAGACTAGAGTCAGGTTAGACTTCTCAGGGTTGCAATCTTCTCGGAGGTGTCTCTAATAAAATAATTAAAACATATACAAGGAACAATATCAGTAAAATTATGTAGGATGTGTATGGACCAAAAAAGACAGAAAGCAAAATAAATTTTGTGACTTTTCCCTCCTTTATTCTTTCTTCATTTATCTGTTAAGTATTTAATAATTACCTACTAAAAGCCTGACATGATTGCAGAAGCCTGGGTTAAATAAGATGTTTGCCATTTAGAGCGATGAAAAAGAAACACATACAGGTAATTAGCACCAAAGCATGCTCTGTGTGTATGAGGCAGAAGGAGTGGAAATTGGGACATGTCCATTAAAGAAAAACAGGGAAACGTTCATGTAGACCCCACCCATGCCCAGAGAGAGCCTGATCTTTTCTCAACATTGAGCGGATTGAAAGTGGCAGCTCGGATTGAAAGTCCTCTGTCTAAACTCTGCAGATTCTCCAAGTGGAAACTCATGAAATGGCATTATTTGCCTGAAGTCTTTACTCCATAGAATCTATTGATGAACATTAAACAGGAAAATAAAATTAAAGTTGTGTGAAAGACTAAAGCCATCTTGTACTAATGAGAGACATCTGTTTATTACTGTTTCGTAAATGTGCATTCACCCAATAGACAGGATTTTTTTAAAAGTTAGACATGAAAGTAAAAAATGAAGTAAAACAAACCAGAGATGGTTGCTGGTACTCTGGGAAAATAGGCAGAATCAAGGCCAAGTTTAGTTAGAAAAGTTGTGTTTAGAGAAAGGATCTGTGGCATTATTTCACAGTTTCTGATGATCTTGTTTGAATTTCGATCTTGCAAATCTCAGTATTTTACTCATCTAGTCTGTCCTTCATTGGTCTATTTGAGCTTCTTCCATGAGCTGGCACCGTACTAAGACTGAGAACACGGTGGTGACTAAACCTGACATGGTCTCTGTCCTTAGGGAGACTGCTCTAGAGGGTGAGACAGGCATGAACAGTTAATGGCTAACAGTCACCTAGCCCCAGCCTTTATGATGCAACCAGCACTTTTTAAGGGCTTTTAAGGTATTCTAACTTTTAAGTTTTTTCTGAAAATCCCAAGATGTAGTAACTCTTATTATTACCTTTGTCCCCATAATATGGATGAACAGAAATGAGGCATGCAGGGATTAGTAAAGATCCCAGGCTGCACAGTTAATAAGTGTCAAGAAGCAGTAAGTGCTATGAATTATAAAGCAAGGTGAAGGGAGAGGAGGGTCCTTTTTTAAACAGGAGGGTCTGGGATGGCCTGTCTGAGGTGCTGATATTTGAGCAGGGCCTTTAGCAAACTGTATATCCTATGGGCCAAATCTGGCCTGCTGCCTGTTTTCGCATGAGCTAGGAACTAAAAATGGTTTTTCATTTTTTTAATTGTTGGGGAAAAAAGATCAAAAGAAGAATATTTTGTGACATGTAAAAATGATTTGAAGCTAAAAATTTTGTGTTTGCAATAAAGTTTTATTGGAACACAGTTCATTCATTTGTTTACATAATTGTCTGTGGCTGCTTTTGTGCAACAAGGATAGAGTCGACTAGTTACAACAGGGACTGTAGGCCTCACAAAGCTGAAAACATTCCCCCTCCAGCATTTATTGAAAAGATTTTCAGACCTCGGTGTATAATAGGAGGGAGCAAAAAATGGGGAAATGTGGGCAAAGAGTGGAGAGAGCAGATCACGGGGACACCCTTGTTGTCTTGCTTTCTTGCTTCGTGGGTTCAAGGAAGAGGTAGGGGAAGCAGAGTGTAGGTTGTTGAACAGAAGGACGGTGGCAGGAGAGGAGGCTTAAAGACCACGGGGTCAGGTCATGGGGGGCCCTGAGTGCTGTGGTGGGGAATTGAGATTTTTCTCTCAGTATAATGAGAACACAATGGATATTATGAGCAGAGCACAGCTGTGAGGCAATTCCTGGTTTAACAGGCTCCTCTGGGTGCTGCAGGGAGGAGGATGTGAGCCGGGTCAAGAAGGAGCTCCTGCAAGTGCCACAGCAGAGGTGATGGAGGCTTGGTCCAGGGGGGTTGAGTGAGGCGGACAAGGTGGGTGAGGTGTGAATTGGGCTCTACTCTGCAGGTAGGGTTGAGGAGACCTGTAGATGATTTGGGTGTGAGAAAAAGAGGACAAAAGGAGGATGACTTCCAGGTTTATGAAGAATGGTGCCAATTATTGAGAAGAGGATATTTGGGAAGAAGCAGGTTTGGGGAAGGAGTGAAATCACAGGCGTAGAAACTTGTGTCTCTGAATGCTAGAGGGCAAGTCTGTATAAATTTATTTTATTTGCAGCAAGGCCAGTCATGCAGTCATTAATAGTATTTTCTGGAAAAGGTTGACAATGGTGATGGTGATGTTGAAAATGGTGTTGGTGATGATGATGATCATAGTGATGATGGTGATGGCGATGATGGTGATGATGGCTAACCTTACACACTGCTTATCCTATGTGTTGCTCTATTCTAAGCTCTTTAGGTATATTAGCTATTTAATCCTCACAACAAACCCATGAGGTAGAAACCGTCATTTTCCCTGCTTGATATATGGGGCCATTTGGGTACAGAGAGGGCAAGCATGATGCTCGTGGTCACACAGCCAGCAGGGACTGGAGGCAGGATCTGAACCCTAGATTTGGGCACCGTACTCCATGTTTGTATTACTGCCCATAAATTGTTCTTCCAGGAGAGTAGGTTTTAGGTAAAACATTTTGACCAAAGGAAGGTCATTTTGAATGAGTTTTTGAAAAGTGTGAGTGAATTATAGGAAAGGTAAAGAGAAATGCATATTTGAGACATTTTAGAAAAGTCTACATTCCCCCTGCACATGTCTCCTCTCACATCCTAATGCACACCTCGGGGTAACCTTGGCTTTGGTGTGAATCATCCCAGACTTTGTCTGGGCATTTTCATACATGTATGGACCTATGGGGGATACAGAGAATTGCTGTGAGTGGATTTCTGTATGGTGTTCATAACATACACAGAACCCTTCAGTTTTTGTTGTTTTCTGCTGGCTGGTTTGATGTGGTGTCAGGATTTCTCCTGGCATTCTCATTAGTGGCCGATTATTGCTCTTGGCTCATTACCCATCCCAGATCTGCCTTTTCTCTGGGAGGGTAGCATCATCTAAGGCATGTCCTTCAGCCCCATTCCTTCTTTTTCATCCAGGGCAGGGGGCAGGGGAAGGGGTATCTCTGGCCGGAGCATGAAGGTGGAATCACAGGTGAGGATACTGTGGACCTGCTTCTTCTCCAGGTGTGAAGCCCTCCCCATAGTCTTGGCCCTGCCCCAAGGTCGGCTTCCATCATGAGGCCACCTCCCCTTAACTGTTCGCTCACCTCCTACTGGGGATGCCCCCGTCCTGAAAGGCATAGATTAAATATCTGAAACCCAAGTGACATCCCTCTTCTTGTTACCAAATAGCTTGCAGGGGGACTCAGATTTGGATGCTGACCTTTTAGGGAAATTCCATTCGGAAACCCCTGAGGCTGCTGCCATGGTACTTGACCTCTATTTAAGCCTTTTTCAGTTCAAGCAATCAGAAGAAACTTGCTGGAGAGAATGAGTTTTTGCAATGTCTGCATTATAGAAAATGTAAAAAGAAATGCACATTTGGGATTTTCAGATGTTCACCCTAAACTACTCACATTGACACTTATGTTGATATGTCTGGACATTTTTAAACATGTACGTGAACATGGTCTTGGGGTGGCCAGAGCTGCACTCTTAGGAGGCTGGGAACACCATTACCATCCTAATTTACTTCATTGTGAAAATCATGAGCCATAATCCCCACCTCCAAGTCTACCAAGCACCAAATACCTCAGAAGTGCTCCCTTGAGCTTTAAGTGTGAAAAGACAATGACCTCTTCCCACTCAGGCCTTTGATCTGTGCTGCAGATTTTAATAGAGAAACAGGGAGGAGAACTGCTCTGCTGATTCAGGGGCGAGTGTGACCTCTGAGCAAATGCAGGGCTTCCTCACATCTGTGCTGTGGGGATCACACATCTGCCCTGTCTGGTGCTTCATTGGCACTGAAACATCTGGGCTAAGCAATGCCTGTGGTAGACAGAATAATGGTCCAAGAGATGTCTACCTTCTAATTCCTGGGCCCTGGTTGTATGTGGCCTTAAGTGGCAAAAAGGGCTTTGCAGATGTGATTAAGTTAAGGATCTCAAGAGGGGGGTTTATCCTGAATGATCTGAGTGGGCCCTAAATATAATCATGAGGATTTATAAGGAGGAAGGATTGTTGGTGTCAGAGAAGATGTGAAGAGGGCAGCAGAGGTCAAAGTGATGTGGGACCATAAGCCAAAGAATGCAGGCACCTCTAGGCTGCAAGAGGCAAAGACACCAATTCTCTCCTAGAGCCTCCAGAAAGAACACTGCCCTGCTGACCTGTTTCAGACTTCTGACCTCCATAACTATAAAATAATAAATCTGTGTGTTTTAAGCACTAAGTTTATGGTAATTTGTTACAGCAGTGACAGGACACTGATACACTGCTCATTGATCAGTGGGACAATGGGCCCTGGGACTGCAGGGCTGAATCTTTCCCAGCACATCTCCCACCTTCAAGGTGGCAATGTTGGGCAAGGATACCTACATTCTACATTTTCTCCACTGCTCACCTGTGAGGGCCCCTTGCCTGGCTGCCTCCCAGGTGTGAACTCTGCCACTATGGTGCTGTGCTGCCCCCGAGCCCGAGGGGTGGCCATGGGCTGGTTTCTCAACAGTTGCCAAAGAATCCTGGGTGAGTAGACTGGGAAATTTGCATCTGTGTGTGGGAGGGGCCCTCATGCTCTCAGATGGAGCTGGGCTGGGGAGTAGAAGGGAGATAGGAGAGGAGAAAAGGTGGCTGGGGACCAGGGGCTGGTCCTCCCCGTACTTTCTGGTGTAAAACTTGACGAAGTTCAAGAATGTTAACCCAAAGTTGTCTTTAAAATGTTAGGGAGGTTAAAATGAAAGCAGGAGGACAGAACATACTTCACCGCTTGTTTCTTGGATTATAACTTTCAACCAGTCAGGGGTATAGCATGTGTTAGGTTTGGCGAGATGGAGAAAAGAGAGAGAGACCCGAGCCGGCGCCATTTCAGCCAAAAGCTTTATTTCCACTAACGTGGAGGGGAGACTGAGCCAGATCAGTTCCCCTGAACTAAGGAAAGCAGGGGGTTTATAAGACTTTTAGGGAGGGTTCAGAATAATGGGAAATTTTGAAATCAGTGGTATGCAAGGTGATACAACCCTTGTGGTCCAGTAACATCTGGCGGGTTAAATTATAGGCTCCCAATTAGCCACTATCTCAGTACAAAGCATTCCAGCTAGAAGCCTGCTAGAAACAACCCACAAGATGTTCCCTTGATAATAACAGTAACATTTACCCCTTCCCAGGAGAGGAATCTCAGTTCCTGGAGCAAAAAAAGAAAAGGGAATGGGGAGAAGGGGGAAAGTTACTTAACCTGGCTGTGCTGATGTTAATTTAAGCTAGCCATGAGGCCTAATATGTGGGGCTCTATTTTCCCTCCTGCAATGGATTCTGCAAATTTTAGGGGCCAGCCTGCTGTCAATATCTAAGTCACAGCTTAGGGGAGGGATGGCACTCTGGACGGCAGAGAGAAACAAAAAGATCTAGCTCTGGGCTTTGAGGTTCAGTGTGGAAGGGGGATGGGAAAAACCCAGGCTTGAATGTTACACTTGGCAGAACTTCAGAGAGGAGATAATGTTATCTATTTCTGCATAACAAATCACCCCAGATTGAAGTGGCTTAAAACATACATTTATCATTTCAAATTTCTGTGTGTCAGGAATTTAGGCATAGCCTTGCTGGTGCCTCTCTTATGAGGCTGCAATTAAGGATTCTGGAGCAGGGGTTCATTCTGCTGCCTCAGACCTTCCCCTGGCCTTCAGCAGTCAAGATGGTCCCATGTCTGGCTTCTACCATTTATGTTCTACTGTCCAGCCCTCAAGAATCATCTACTGCTCCCAACACTCTGGGGTAAGGAGGAAGTCAAAGCTTGACTTGAGGAGGATTGCTTCTGAGTTTACTCTGGTGGCTGTTGGCTGGAGACAGCAGGGCCTTGCCCTGCAGGCCTCTCCATAGGGCTATTCATAACAGCATAGCTGGCTTTCTTTAGAATGATGGCTCAGGGAGAAACAGAGGGAAGGAGGAGGAATGACATGGAAGCCACAGTCTTTTCATAACCTGATTGTGGAGGTGACAGCCATCACTTTTCCCACAGACACAGAATTTGTTAAAATCAAGGCACCAGGGCCGTACTCAAGAGCAAGGCTTTGCACAAGGGTGTGGACACCAGGAGGCTTCCCACCAAAGTGTCCCCAGGCTGGCTTGTGGGATGGGGAGAGTGGGGAGGAGGCTGGGGGTGAGAAGATCTTGTGGGCCATGGAGAAATGTTGCCCTTGAGTTTGCCCCTCCTTGGCTGAGCCTAAGCGGGTAGGAGACCACAGATAGGTTTGGGAGTCTGAGGAGAGCTTGGACCACTTTCTCAGGAAAGCTCAGGAAAGAGGTAATGCCTCAAAGGTGGAATGGTTCTGTGGTGTCTCTAAGCAGAGGAACCTCACAAAGTTCCTCTTTACCGCAGAATTTTGGGAGCAGCGCCCTTGAGTTTGCCCCTCCTTGGCTGAGCCTAAGCGGGTAGGAGACCACAGATAGGTTTGGAAGTCTGAGGAGAGCTTGGACCACTTTCTCAGGAAAGCTCAGGAAGGAGGTAATGCCTCAAAGGTGGAATGGTTCCGTGGTGTCTCTAAGCAGAGGAACCTCACAAAGTTCCTCTTTACCGCAGAATTTTGGGAGCAGTAGATGATTCTTGAGGGCTGGATGGTAGAACATAAGTGGTAAAGGCCAGACATGGCCTCATCATCCTCTGATGAGGGCCAGAGGAAGGTCCAGGGAAGAATGAACCCCTGGATCCAGAGATGTACATGGAGGTGTGGTGGGAGAGAGTGGGACCCAGCTGGGG
>NW_007737500.1:27706-29455 GCF_000696425.1 Galeopterus variegatus | reverse complement strand
AACCCCTGGATCCAGAGATGTACATGGAGGTGTGGTGGGAGAGAGTGGGACCCAGCTGGGGGAGTCCCATGCGGAGACCAGGGGGTGACATATCAGGCACTTGCTTGTACACTAATTGAAGCATGTGGACAGACTTGAAACCCACAGCAACCCCCTCTGTATAAATACCACTTGGAATTATGGTCGGTGTGTTGAGGATGTGTTCCTATTGTCTGAGATTATATTTCTGAATTCTGGTGGAGTCCAAATCTGGGGTGCAGGGGTGTATTGGGGCATGTCATGAAAGCAAGTAAGCTGAGCTACAGAAATCTAGAGAAAGTAGCACAAATTCTGCTCTGTGATCATCAAAATGTTATCATTTGTGCAAACACGTAATAAAAACAATGCTATATATTTGTGTGTGNAACCCCTGGATCCAGAGATGTACATGGAGGTGTGGTGGGAGAGAGTGGGACCCAGCTGGGGAGTCCCATGCGGAGACCAGGGGGTGACATATCAGGCACTTGCTTGTACACTAATTGAAGCATGTGGACAGACTTGAAACTCACAGCAACCCCCTCTGTATAAATACTACTTGGAATTATGGTCGGTGTGTTGAGGATGTGTTCCTATTGTCTGAGATTATATTTCTGAATTCTGGTGGAGTCCAAAGTTGGGGTGCAGGGGTGTATTGGGGCATGTCATGAAAGCAAGTAAGCTGAGCTACAGAAACCTAGAGAAAGTAGCACAAATTCTGCTCTGTGATCATCAAAATGTTATCATTTGTGCAAACACGTAATAAAAACAATGCTATATATTTGTGTGTGTGTTTGTGTGTGTGTGTGAATGCAGAAAGAAGTCTAGAAAGAGACACAACAAAATGCTAATTTTTGGTAAAGTTTTTTTTTTCTATTTATCTTTGAACAAGGTTGGGAGTGATGTTTGGAAGAAAAAATAACCTTCTCTGTAAGATTTCCTATTTTCTTTTTCTCCCTTCCTTCCTTCCCCCTTCCCTTTCTTTATTCTTTTTCTCTTTTTCTTTTCTATAAGAAAGATAATGAATTTGTAATATCTTGTATTATATTCAATTAAAAAATGAAACGTATTTTAAATTTGATTTAAAAACTAAAATTCATTTTAAATTTGATTCTGCCACAATACCAAATTACAAAAAAGAACTTGATTTTCAATGTGTGCAACCATTTAAAGATTAGGCCATGTATTATTGTTCTCATGATTTAATTTTGGATTTTCAAAAGAAAGAAAGCAACTATTGGAAATGTTAGATGAATCAAAGACCCATCAAAATACTGTTAGATATTTAAATCTTCCCTCTGCTTGGAAAGTTTTCTTAAGCCATATAGAGTCGCTGAGGTCTGTGCAACGATGCAGATGGAAAAAAACCCACTCCTGTTGTTACTTCTTGTCACTTGCTGTTTTGGAGAGAAATCACCTTTGCAAACATTTAGTGTAGATTTGAAGGAAATAAATCCCAGTCTACACACATCAGAGTAGAATATTGAAACTCTTCTCTAACCAGAGCAACTGTATAAGCCCTCAATGTACCCTGTGGTCCCATGGTGCCTTGTGTGGCCACCCAGGAGGAGGCAGAGGGGTTTAGTGTGAGGACGCCCCAGGGGCAGGTCTTCCTTCCTCCTGTCCTTCTCGTGGTACCTTCTCTTCCCACCATATAGGGTTCTGTGCATGGCAAGAATAGTCCCTGGGTCTGTTTATATGGAAGCTGGAGTTTTAAGAGAGAAAATAGGGTGG
>NW_007737500.1:23050-27282 GCF_000696425.1 Galeopterus variegatus | reverse complement strand
GGATGGGATGGGGTGAAACATTGCTGAATATTTAACAGAAGAATTATACTGGGCAGCTTCTTTCCACTTTAGATTTGCAGATGCTGGCCTTGAGGTTTTTGTTAGTTTGCTGTTTGTTTGTTGGCTCATCTGTTTATTTATTTTTCAGTCAGCACAACTTCCATGTTTAGTTTTTCCATGTGCTATGGGATGATTTGTTTCCATTTGGTTCAATTCAATTCAGTTGGAAGCAATAACAAGAACCTACCTGCATCGTACCTGGTTTTGTGCTGGCTGCCCGAGCACTGTGATGATAAGACCCTGTTGTGGGTTAAATTGTGACCCTTCAAAATGATATGTTGAAATCCTAACCCCTGGTACCTGCAAGCATGACCTTGTTTGGAAACAGGGTCCCTGCAGATGTAATGAAGTTAAGATGAGATCATACTGGATTAGGGTGGGTTCTAAATCCAGTGACTGGTGTCCTTATGAGAATTCCATATGAGCACACAGAACCAGAGAGGAGAAAGCCAAATGAAGACGGACACAGAGACTGGAGTGATGTGTCTATAAGCCAAGGAACACCAGCGATCGACAGATGCTAGGGGAGAGGCAAGCGTTCTTACCCAGAGCCTTCAGAGGGAGCCTGCCCCTACTGACACGATGACATCAGACTTCCGACCTCCAGAACAGTGAGAGAATAGATTTCTGTTGTTGCAAGACACCCAATTTGTGGAAATTTATTGTGGCTGCCCAAGGACACTAACATAGGCCTCCCTCTCTGTCCTCAAATCACCCAAAGTCCAGCGGAGGAAATGACCACATAAATAAGGAAGCACCTTGACTTGAAAAGCCCACAGTTTGGGAATTGTCAATGATTTTTCAGCTTAACAGGCTAAGCTTTTGTATTTCCTGAGGACTTCACTTAGGTAAGACTGAAGCCCTCATAATGAGTTGTCTTGATGTGACAAGCTTTCCTCAGTTCACAGCAGGTGGTCAACCGCTGGGGCCATTGCCACAGGCTTCTCTTTGGACATTGGCTTTTCTCGTAATTAATTTATGCTCTTTCACCCAAGGAATCCACTTAAAAAAAATAAGGCTTTTATGTTGTATTCTCAATTCACTGTGAATTTTTCTTCCTTTATTCTCTCTGTTTATTGCCTTCTGAGGACTCAGTGTGGATCTTTGTGTGAAAAATTCTAATTACTGTTCCCAGGATTGTTAAGAAAGCCTCTCTTTCCTCTTGTACCTTCTCAAAAGTTTCATTTTTTGGTTATTGTCTATTATTTCAGCATAGAAACAAGACAGCTCTTGGTATGAGCAGCATGTTAATTACCGCTTGGAAACTCGCCAGAGCTGCTTAAAGGGGCATTTGGAGAGTTGGTTGACTTTTAAGTGTGAAGGTGAAAACCCACACAAGAGAAGAAGCAAGGCATGAGTCTTAGAGCTGGAACACAGGGACACTGTGGAATGGCTTTGTAAACAGGGAGCTTTCTGTGTCGGAGTGGGGAAACGTCTGGGCTTACTTTGCCTGCAAATTACGGTTTTGACCAAATGCAGAAGTAGTCCAGAGAAGAAGGGGCGCCCTCCAAAGGCTCGGCTGTGGACCCTTTGGGGAGAATTAGTTCATGGGTTAAAATAAACCTAAACTACTCCTTTTTAAAGTGATGATGATAAGGCTCTTACTCTGCTCCCTGTGTGAGGGCTTAGAAGTGTTCTTATTCCTCTCTGGACCTCCTATTTTCTTTCCTGCAAAATAAGATGGTCGGGCAAGGTTCGTGAGTCTGTTTTGGATGGAACACTCCTTAAGAGATGTGCTTTGGGGATATCAAAGGCTGCTCCACAGCCACACAGTACTGAGGAGCCTTGAAAGCGATATCTTATTTTTAAAGTGATTCATGAGGCGCAACAGAATAGAAAAGGTTGAGGCGTCCAGCCATAAAGCAAACTGTTGAAATTGGCCACATTCTTTTATTTATTTATTCATCCCTTCTCAAATATTCATTAGGACTGTAATTTAAGAGGAGCATAAGACAAAGCCTAAAATGTACTTATGAAAGCCTAAAATGTATTTACTTATTTATCTATGTATTTTTCCAGGTACCTTCTGTGTTTCTGTTTCATTCTATTTTCCCCATTCCCACTCCATTTTTTTTCCTGTTTTATTCTACCTTTCCCATTCCCATTGTCTCTCCCAATGCCTCTGCATGGACTGGAGCCTTCTAATTGGGCTCCCTATGTCCCCTCTTGGTCCCCAAACCTACTTGTTACAGTATAGCCAGTGGGATAATTTTAAATGGGAATCTCATGCTGCTACCTTTTTCTACCAACTCCTCCTCTTCCCCTCAGGCTTGTAACCCTTCCCTAGTTTCTCACCATTCCTGGAATAAAAACAAATACTTTAAATTTCCCCCCCAAAGCCAGGTCTCCTCTGGGTCCTGCCCAACTTCCAGCCTTATCACATGGCTCTCCCTTGCTTCCTATGCCCCAGTCCCTCTGGCCTTCTCTTTAGTCCACAATTTCCCCCCTTCCCTGAATATTCTTCATCTCTTGTTACCTGATGGGTTATTCTCTGTCCAGGTATCAGCTCAAATATCACACTCCTAGGGAAGCTGCCTTTGATTCTACAAAAGCAGGTCAAATCACACTATTTCACATTTTTATGTGATTGGGTGGATTTTCTTTGTAGATCTCATCCCATCACACTAATTTACACACTAACAGGACCACGTAGATCTGTTTTGTAGCTCTTGTCCAGTGGTCATTTTACATACCTTTGTGTAAGGACTTGATTCATGTTTGTTTCTCTACTGGAACTATGAGCTCGTGGGGTTGGAGCAGGTCTGGTTTCACACACCACTGTATTTCCATCCCTTACCTTGGGAGCAGGCACTGTGGGCATGCAATAAACATTTGTTGGATGTATGAATGGATGAATGACTGAATATTCCAAGCCCTAGACTACATACTACAGACAAAAGGATGGATAGGATATGATCACTGCCTACAAGAAGATTTATAATAAGTAATTAAAATACAGTGCATGTAGACAGATATGTTTGCAAAATATGAATGTATCAAAGAGAAATGTGGAGACTTAGTGGGAAAGAGAAAATAATGAGGGAAATCTTTCCAGTGGATGTTTCATCTGTGCTCAGCAGAGAGAAATAAACAAGCATTGTCGTGATCATGTTTATTTGCTTTTTGTATGGAAAGCAGCTCCTCCTGATTCTTCTGGTAACAATTCAAATTTTTATTCTTAGTCCATGCAGTTATGGTGGGACAGACCCAGAATACCAGAGATGTCATCAAGCAAACCTGGAAGCTTTTGTGAACAGGTGGAACAGCAGGTTGACACCCGATTTTGAAGCATGAATAAAGGACTGCCCGGGAAAAGCAGGATGTGCAGTCATGCTGGGCAGACCTTAATCTGGTTCAAGGGAAAGGCGTGGGACTCAGAACTGAGTGATCAGAGCCCCCATCACCGAGGCTGCAGTGGGCTTATGAATAGGCATGACACCCTATTTTTGGCCCATAAAAATAATTTGGAAAGTTTCCCAAAAAGATGCCTCTCTCTCTCTCTCTCTCTCTCTCTCTCTCTTCTCACTCTCGTGTGTGTTAGGAGTCGGGCTTGAAATTGGTAAAATAATAACCAACATAAAAGGAAAGAGCCAAGGAAAGCAAAAGAGAGTCTTATCAATCCTGGATCCAGTCACATCTGAAGTTAGGCAACTGTCAAAAGACAAAAACTAGGCAAGTAAGGAGACTGATTTTATCTAGGCTATTGCAATTGGGAAAACACCCAATATCCAAAGATGAGATATCTCAGCAGGGTGGTTTTGCTTTAAATGTTTACCGGGAGGATAAACAAGTTTCAAATGGGGTGATTTACACTTGGGGTTATTTTGCAGGTAGGGGAGGTCTCCTTCAGTTAGCTGAGCAGGGAATGTTTGTTTCTGTGGTTAGCTTGATTCAGAGGAACAAGCATTTCTAATCTCAGCTAATCATTCATGAGACAAAAAATGAGAAATTGGCTGGGATGAAGCAGGGCTAGAGTCACAACTGGTGTCCAGCAGCCTAAATGGACCTCTAGATGTGTTTAATGTTCCCACAGAGTGCTATTTCATTTAAAAACTGAATCAGATGCTGTATTTAAAAATGATCAGATTTCACATCAAAATACTGATTTCCAGTTTTTTTTTTTTTTAAAAGATGACCAGTAAGGGGATCTTAACCCTTGACTTGGTGTTGTC
>NW_007737500.1:20441-22050 GCF_000696425.1 Galeopterus variegatus | reverse complement strand
GAACCGGCCATCCCTATATGGGATCCGAACCCGGGGCCTTGGTGTTATCAGCACCGCACTCTACCGAGTGATCCACGGGCCGGCCCTGATTTCCAGTTTTTCTCTGAAAATTGGAAGCTTTGGCATCACTGGGAGTGCATTTCTGCACATGTTATTCTGCAGGACCTGAGGCAACAGCTCCCACTTTATCCCACACACCCCTTTGGTTCCCCCCATATAGGGCACCAGCCTGGCTTCTGTGGGCATTTGAATTTGAGACTCTGGGTTAAGTGTTTATGGGAGAGAGCTCTGGATTCAGACAGAACTGGTAGAGTCCCAACTCTGATACTTCATAGCTATGGACAAGCTCTTTGATCTTATTGAGTTTTGGTTTTCTCACTTATAAAGTGGGGACAAAGAAACACCAACATCATTTGGTCGTTGCGGAGAATAAATTAGGTAAATTCTGCAACTGGCTTAGCAGGGGCCTGGGTCATCATGATTGCCTATGCAATGGTCGAAGCCTGTGTCTTAGGAGTGGCAGTAATATTAGAGTTAGCAGCAGCACAAGTACCCCTGATGCTTAGCTCACTGAAGAAACCAAGGTGTCAAGAGAGGAAGGTGGATAGGCTGCAGGCAAGATCTTGTCAGAGGCCCAATATAGCAAGCCAGTTCTAGGCCGTTCCACCAGCCCAGAATCTGCTGGGTGCTTCTGTAAAGTAGGGAGCTTTGGGTGTAAGTAACAGAAAGCACAGGAGTATTTGTGCTGCGGGAATAGACACTCACCACCATGCCACTGGTTTCATCTTTGTATGACTTTTCCTGTTCAGGTCCAGGGGAGCCCATCCAATAGGCCAAGCCCCGGTTTCCTCTGTGTGCCCGAACTGGAGGAAGGCTGGACTACAACCTCTGACCTCCTTAGTGGAAAGGCCATGAGGACNTTCCACCAGCCCAGAATCTGCTGGGTGCTTCTGTAAAGTAGGGAGCTTTGGGTGTAAGTAACAGAAAGCACAGGAGTATTTGTGCTGCGGGAATAGACACTCACCACCATGCCACTGGTTTCATCTTTGTATGACTTTTCCTGTTCAGGTCCAGGGGAGCCCATCCAATAGGCCAAGCCCCGGTTTCCTCTGTGTGCCCGAACTGGAGGAAGGCTGGACTACAACCTCTGACCTCCTTAGTGGAAAGGCCATGAGGACTCACACAGTGGGGTGTACCTCCCAAAGTAAAGGCTGCTTAAGTGCAAGACAATCCTACCTAAAATGTGGAGGCAAAATATCTCCTCCATCCAGAGATGTTACTGAAGGGGTTTCTGATTTTGGTGAATTAAACTAGATAATCTTTAAAATCTCTTCCTAGTTCTAAGATGCTTCATGTTAAAACATATTTGGGACAAGAATTTACAGGGGTCTATTGTGCAAGCAATAAAAATTTCGGGGAGACCTGAATTAGCCTGAGTCATGGCAAGATTACTTTTGCTCTGGTTTTAGTTTCATTTACTGTATAAATCTGGTTTTAAGACTCAGGACCACTGGTCATTTATGTCAGGTAGGAATCTTTGGCTAAAAGGAACAGAAATCATCTTAGGTTAGCTTAAACTAAAATGGATATCTATGAAAAGAAAGGAATT
>NW_007737500.1:18165-20300 GCF_000696425.1 Galeopterus variegatus | reverse complement strand
GAACAGAAATCATCTTAGGTTAGCTTAAACTAAAATGGATATCTATGAAAAGAAAGGAATTGTCTGATGAAAAGCAAGAGTGATGCTGCAATCGGGTATCAGAAACTAGGGCCTGGAAAGACATTGGGGATGGAAGGGATACCTGTCTCCTTTCCTCTCATCCCTTTTTCAGCCTTCCTGGTCTGTACATCAGCTTTCTCTATGTGGCAGACAGAAAACGATTTCCTTTAATGCCGACGTTTGTCTGTCTTAATTTTGGCCAGATCAGACATCACTCCGGAAAGCCATGTCATATGTAATGTTTTTATTGGTTGCATGAAGACTATGCCAGCCACACAGTATTGCTTCTAGTCTTGAAGCAGAAAAAGTCATCAGTGTGGAGGAAAGAGCTGTCCAATATTCAGGTATCTTGACTTGTGCTTAGGGCCTCCAGGGACCCACAATTTCTATCGTAAAACTCAGCCAAGTTTGGACCAAATTATACATATTAATTGTTACAATAGCATTTTCACAATAACTGAAGTGATGTTCTTTTATTTTCTGTCAGATTGAAACTGACACCTTCATTATAGTATCACATTTTTAATCCCGTGGTATACAAGTCTGACTGTGATGGAGAGTGGGGAATTTTAAAATCTGTTCTCCTGTGTCTGCCATAATGTTAGGTTATTCTCCCATGGGGAATTTATAGGAACCCACTCTTAAAAATAGATGACGTCTTTATTGAGAAGGAGAACTCTTCAGTTTTGTTCTGTAGCATATTCACTTAAATGTCACACTTTTTAAAGAAAAGCTTTGGGGATGTCATTTAGATTAAAAGTCCTTACAATGTATCCCAATGGCTTGCACTAGTGCAGGGTGAATATTGGAAAAATTCAGATGCTGGGTTAGAAAAAAATTGATACACAGGTCCAGGTTTTTGGTGTATGTATGTGCACATGTGTGTATGTGTACGCATTTGTGAATATGTGTGTGTGTGCGTTGTTACTATTGAGTCTTGGCTTGCCCTAGGTGCCTAGTTCTGCTTTCATACATTAGTCTAGATGGAGCCAGGTGGCTTCTGATATTGGGAGGAAATAGTGAGCAGAAAGTATATATGATCACAGACTAGTGACCAGTAAACCACACACATTTGAATGATCTTTCAGGGACAGTTACAAAACCCTTTGAATTCAGAGTTTGATTATCTACAAATGAGACAGAAAGGAGAAGTGACATTGAGGGCTAAAGTGAAGAAAAAGTGAAAAGGGTGAGAAAGGGAAGGAGGGAGGGGAGAAGAGGGGAGTTTTGGAGGTATATTAAGTCAATTAAAGGCAAATTAAGAATTAACTTATTAATTAAATTAATTAAAATGGTGAGATATTAATTCTGCAACAGAAGGGTTGTGTTTCTAGTAGGTTTTTAGCACAGGTGCTAAGTTCAGGTGCTGGAGAGAAGATAAAGCTGCACGTACTTAGAGCATCTGAATTTAGAAAAGACAGGGCAACATCATTGTGGCATCCACTCTGAAAAGCAGCCTGATGCCTCTTTTGGGGTCTTGGGTATTCTTGGGATTTCCCAACATAGGGAGGTTTGAGAATGCCAACTGGGGTTGGTTCTTATTTCATTTGAAAGCAGGACACTTTTTGCTTTCTACCATGATCTCTTATCTACATGCCGGAGCAGGAAAACCCTTCATCTTTTCTCTTAGTTCCTGGTTTCCTCACGTTGAGTCACCTGACAGTGCTCTTTGGAGACACTGATGTGTGACTGCCTTAGTGTCAAAAGAGAGAAAACTACTCCTGGACAAGCCGGTGAGCAGAAATATGTCTCTGTGGGTCCTGTAATTCAGATAAATATCTGAACTTCTGGATACATATTGTACAGAATTGTACTGTCAATTCTTTGAGGCATAATCTATCACTACATCTAACTTTATGAAACTGAGACCATTATCCTTCTGGTCCAGGCTTCAAATAATGGTTGTGTAGTGATTTTTGTTACTACATTTCACTGGGAGAGAAAAACTTTCCAGCAGATATTATTAAAAGACTTTTAATCCATGAAAGCTTAACCAGCCAAAATGGGTTGAAAGCACCATTGCTATTTTATGGAGGATACATGAGCTATCTTCATCTAATAGCCATCATTTGCTG
>NW_007737500.1:8405-17805 GCF_000696425.1 Galeopterus variegatus | reverse complement strand
AAAAACTTTCCAGCAGATATTATTAAAAGACTTTTAATCCATGAAAGCTTAACCAGCCAAAATGGGTTGAAAGCACCATTGCTATTTTATGGAGGATACATGAGCTATCTTCATCTAATAGCCATCATTTGCTATAATAAAGATTTTGGATCAAAGATGATGAATCAAAAAAATTTAAAATCTATTTCTGCCAATAGCTCTAGACATTCATAACCTCTTTTATTGCTTTCTTCTCCTTTGAGAGCTGAAGGAATGTATGTTCTCTTACCTCCAACTTCCCTACAGCATCTGAATTGAATTCTGCTTTTTGCCTCCATATATAAAGATACTTTTAGCCTAATCCCACAGGAATGGTTTAGGGGTTTGTGGGAAACAGACAATCTTGGTTATGAGCTCCATTGTGTTTTCAGGGAGCTGTTTTCGCATAATACATTTTCTTATCCATATGTCTCTAAAAACATAATATTGAACAATTTTGCACCCATTTTTCTTTCTGGGAGGGACACTTTCATCCTGTTCCTGGCTCTTGGTCTTCACAGAAAGAGGCTGAAATAATGACATAATAATAATGATGATGGACATCTGACTTGCTTTGCAAATATTTTCAGATCTAATTTTCACACCCCATTAAAAAATAGCTAATACTTATTAAACCATAATCCAGACACAGCTAAGTGCTGCACTGTATTATCACCTTTGCTTATGTTGAAAATGTCAAATGATTGATAATATGATTGTGGTAGAGACTGTCTATTTGGTTTCCAAACATTGCCTTTGCCTCCTGAACATTCAGCTAAATGATGTTTTCCAGCATCCATAGACTGAGTTCTGGCCAATGGAATGGGAGGTGCCCATTTCCAGCCTTGTCCATGTATCCTCCTACTCAGTTCTTCATGCTCTCCCATCCCTCATCTCTTGTCAAAAAAAGAAGATCCAGGTTTAGGCTCTGAGGCACCAGAGGATGGCAGGACTGTGGGATGGAAAGCCTGAGTCCCTGAACAGCTGTGTGGAATCACCATAAGAACATGAGTGTGAACATTCTCTGCATGTTCACCCAGTGCATTAGTCTGCTGGACTGTCATAACAAAGTACTACAGGCCCCGTAAGCAACAGAATTTAATTTTCTCACTGTTGTGGAGACTGGAAGTCCAAGATCAAGGTGCTGGCAAAGTTGGTTTCTCCTGAGGCTTGCAGATGACCATCTTCTAGCTGTGTCTTCACACAGCCTCTTCTCTGTGCATGTGCATTGCTGCTGTCTCTTACTTTTCTTACAGGGACATCAGTCCTGTAGGGTTAGGGTCCCAACCTTATGAACTCATTTAACCATAGTTACCTCTTTGAAGGCCCTACCTGTCTCCAAAGTCAGTCATGTTGGGGGTTAGGGCTTCAACATATGAATTTTGGAGGGAAACACTTCTCCATGACAGCTGGTGTGACCCAGCCTTGGATAGTGACTTTTCTGCATATTAACAAAGAATTGTCACACAGGAGAGAAATTGATGACCTAATTCAAGGGCAGTAGATTATTATTTGTCAGTTTGTCGTTGTCTTGTGTTCAGAAAAACTGTGTTTGCTCTCAAATCCTTAGAATTAAGCACAGTTTTTCTGAACACAAGACAATGACAAGTGCATGTAGGTACCGTTGTTATTTAATGGAATCTCGGCTGGGAGGGGTGAGAGAAAGCAGATCAGATAACACAAAGCTTTGAACTGCAGAGTGGGACTCCTGAGAATCACTGACTTTACCCAGTAACAAGCACCACTAATGATTTCAAAGACACAAGTAATCATGAGGCATACGTGAAGCAAGCAGTGGTCCAGCAGTTACAGCCCATTCCCTGGGTCCCTTCTTGACCCACAGGAATGCTCTGGGTCAGATTTAGTGAAATAAAATCTTCAAAGTATACATTTTGTGCCAGTTTGAGTCCTCCAAAAAAACATCTGCCAACAGGGGGTTAAACATGCAATGGATTGATTGGGTGCAATACCAATGGAGAATAAGGGGGAAGGCAGGGAGCAGGGTGTAACCTTGGTCTGTGAGGAAGGTCTGACACTCATGAAAGGAGAGCAGGAAAGGAGGATCTCCTAGGCAGAGCCTCAGACTGCAGTGTGCTTTAGAAAAAGTCCTGACCAGGCCATTAGGAAGTCTGAGGCAAAGGTGCCTGTGCAAGAAATCCCAAGCCAGGCAGGAGTGGTCCTGCGGGAGCACCTCTGCCATGCTCTTCATTGTCTGGAGCCATCGGGGGAAGGCGTGGCCTGATACAAATGTTACAGGGAGCCCAGGTGCCATGGTGGAGGGAGCTCTGCTCCCTGCAGCAGGTTGTCCTGAACAGAGCTACCAGTAGGACATACATGTGGTAACCAAACAGGTGGCCATGTTTGGTCACAAAAGGGAGATATTTGGTCCTTAAACACCTTTATTATATATTTTGATAGTTACATAGCTTATGAGTCTTTTTATTGAGGAGTTATGCTTCAGCAATTCATAAATTCCAGGTGTGTTTATCATATGCAGACCAGGTATATCCTGCTAATAGAGAAGGCTTCTCCTGCTAGCAAATACCTTCATTGTGTTTGCCAGAGGTCTCCCGATAAGTGTCAGATTTAACAAATAAAATGCAAGATACCCAGTTAACTAATAATATTGTATTGTATAGTTCAAGATAGGTAGAAAAGAGGAACTTGAATGTTATAACCACAAAGAAATGATAAATGTTTAGGTGATAGATATGCTAACTATTCTGATCAGATCTTTATACAACATATGCATGTATGGAAACAACAAACCATACCCCATAAACATGTGCAATGAAAAAAAAAATGTTTTGGCATTTTTGTATTTTTTTGGAAAAAATATTTGAATCTCAAATAAACAATGAATAATTGTTAGCATAGGTACGTCCCATTTTAAAAGTATAATTATGTCTCTTTTTAGTGTAAGTATGTCCCATACAGTAATTGGGATATACTTATACTAAAAAATAAAATCTATTGTTTATCTGAAAGTCCGATGTAACTGGGCATCCTGTATTTTATTGGCAATACTGTCTCCTAATAGCTAGTTTATTTGGAAGTGTGAGTGGGTATCTTTCCTTCCTTCTTGGGGTGCACCTAGTAAAGGGGGAGAATGAATTGCAAGACTGCAGCCAACCCTTTCCTTCTAATGTATATATGAGTTTGGAAAAGATGCTTTCTCCTTACCCATTATGCTCATGCTCCTCGTCCAGCCATTGACACAGATAGACTGGGTAGGTTTTTTAACCAAAGGAAACTTAGGGAGGGTTTTGAGTGTAGGAAGAGACTCTCTGGGCAGAAATAAAGTAAGAGATTGGGCAAGACACCCTAGGAGGCTGTTGGCCTTGCATCGCCCATTTGTAGTCTCTTTAGGCTCACACCTTACACTATGTTCTCTGAGCAAGACTCTTTTCTTTCTCTTGTTTTTCATTTTTTTATTGTCCCTCCTCTCTCTGTAATAAGAGTGACCTCAAGTTCAGAGCAGTATGCAATGTGACATGAAGAGAAAAGTCATGTTCCATGACTCAGCAAGGCCTGCGACTGTCCATGTGAAGGGTCTAAACCTGTAACAAAGGCCAATTCGTATAGGATTTGGACCTAGATGCGTTAAGGTATTTTTGGCTACATGTAGCATAAAGCCATTCTCAGTCTGACTTCAATAACAGAAGGAACTTACTGGTTCACGTAAATGGAAAAGAGCAGCTGCAGGGTGGCCTTCCAGCAAGTCTGGGTCAGAGCTCTTTAATTTCTCTGTAAGACTCTAAGCTGAGTTCCTTACTTGACCTTCCTCATGTTGTTGTCATCCTCGTGACTGCTGTTATTCTACTGCATTCCATTTCCTAAGGTTATAACCCAAGTAGGTAAGGTAGCATCTGGATTTTCACTAAGCCATCTAACTCCAAAACCTGAGCTCATAGCCAGGAGGCTGAATCCAGGCTGGATTTAATTGTTTTGCCATCTTTTATGTCAGGTGCAGCCACAGGAGAAGCTCAGGAAGACAAAACTTATGGTGCTCATGGGTCCTAGAGACAGCTCGCCATGCAGGGCCACATGGGAAAGACCCTGGCAGTCAGGAGGTGGAAGACAGGAGCTAGGGGAGAACATTAGTCCACAACCTTCATTGGAGCATCCTTGGGAAAAGCAAGGCAGGGCAGGGTGAGCAGGTTAAAATGGGCTAGTTTGAATGACATCAGCAGGCTCTAAACTGTACGGTGGTCCCTGTGTATTAGTCCATTTTGTGTTGCTATAACAGAAAACCTGAGACTGGGTAATTTATAAAGAACAAAGCTGTTACAATTCTGGAACAGCTGCATCTGGCATGGGCCTCAGGCTGCTTCTACTCATGGTGGAAAGTGGCAGGCAGCCAGTGGGTACAAGCAGATCACATGGCAAGAGGAAGCGAGAGAGAGGGGGAAAGTGCCAGGGTCTTTTAAACAACCAGCTCTTGTGGGAACTAACAGATTGAGAACTCACTCACTACCTCCACCCCCCAGGGAGAGCACTAATCCATTCATGAGAGATCTACCCCCATGACTCAAACAGCTTCCAACAGTGCCACATTGGGGATAAAATTTCCACATGAGCTCTGGGAGGGCAATACATACAAACTCCATCACCCTGCTTGCCTGGTCCCTGGCCCTCAGATGATTAAGGCTGAGTGGGGTGCACAGGCCAGATGAAGGAGGTGTGGTTCTGCATTGGTTAGTTTTCATATCAGTTTCTCCTTGCTAGGCCCTTTGCTATCTCTAAGAATTGGCCAGCTCCTGGAGAGGCAGTCTTACCCCAGCCAAAAAGGTATTTCTTTTAAGATGTTAAAACATCATAATATACAGAAAAATATACACATATACACATACATTATACATTTTTTACAATTATTTGCTGTACACTTAAAATGGTACCTTCCTCAACACAAAGAATCAGTGAGTAGAATGTTAAAGAAAATGAAATATAATTGTTTTCTAGGTTATATAAGATCTCATTCTTATAAATGTTAATATTAATTGCTCTGGTAAATTTGGCCAATTTTTCAGTCTTTCAATATATTTCTTTTGGTTACTGAAATATGGTAGGAGATTAATATCTGGATTATAATGAGAATAACTGAATTAGAAGATTTATCCACGGGGAAGGATCAGTGTAGGAGATTAATATCTGGATTATAATGAGAATAACTGAATTAGAAGATTTATCCACGGGGACGGATCAGTTATAAAGCTATTTTAACAACCTTTCCTGTAGCCTGTAGGAGAGAAACACTTTGGCTTTCAGTTATAGGGAAAAAATATATTTGAGGCTCATGCATATGTATATTAAATCACATGTTGGAATAAATGTCAGATCGATTTTTCTCTTGTTGGCTTAACACACATAAAGTAAATGGCTCATAAAGAAGAGAGAAAAGGTTTTCTTTAGCAAGAAATGGCTTAAATATGCAAACATTTTGATAGTTAATAAGGCAGGTAATAAAATGTACTTGATGCATATCTCGATGGAGGGTTTGCAAGGCTCTTATAAGAATTTTGGTTAGTGCCTGTGTTTAATATTTTATTCTATTATCTTTTGTCACCAGTTTGTCTGATAATTCTCACTATATTAGTGTTAACATTCTTATAAATATTAGAGGGTGCTGAGATTAAAACTGAACACCAGGAACTTTAAAAACCTTTAACGATTATAGAGGTTGGAGACAATGAAATTATCTTTTTAATGATGTCTGGAGTTTTAAAAACATTTTTTAGAGGTAGAAGCTGAATTTTGTGTTGAAGGCATCCTGCTTCTGTAGGCATATCTACCTTATTATTCAAGTCTGCCCTGTAGCAATTAAAATAATGCTACCTTCAGCAACACGTAGCCCCCAAATCTTAGTGGCTTGATCCAAAAGAAGTTTATTGTGGTGAAGTTTATTTCTCAACTTAAGTCAAGTGAAATCAGCAGGAGGCAGTACTCAAGGACTCAGCCTCCTTCCATCTTGTGGCTCTTCCCTCCCCTAAGGACTTAGAGTCTTCTGGGTTTGGCTAGCAAATGGGGGAAGAAAACCAGTGTAAGGCATGTGGTAGGTTTCCATGGGTTGTCTTGTTGACCCTATGGCAGAATCTGTTGTGGCCACCAACATGTGTTTCCCCCTCTTCTTCCTGGGCACGCTGCTCTTTCCTCTGTAGTCCCCTGGGACAGCGAAACTATTCCTTGCACATGGAATGAGAGCAGAGGTGGGGTGTGTCACCTTCCAGATGATGCAGTTAAGAGCAGGCCTGCCTTATCCACATTCTCTACTATAGGCTGATGTCAAGGAAGTATAAGGTGTAAGAGGATGGCAGAGCCACAGGATGCAGAAGCCCAGGTTGCTGAATGACTGTATGGAGCACAGACCCCCACCATTGTATCTTGGAGGTGACTGGTTTTGTAGGTTTTACAGGTCCACAGAAGGAGAGGAATTTTACCCCAGGGTGGACCATACCCCAAGTCTCATCCATAATTGGTTTTGATGACATTTTTGATGCTGGAATGAGTCAAGACTTTGAGGGATATTGGGATGGGGTATTTGGATATGGGAAGGACCTAAATTTTGGAAGCCTAGATGGTAGACTTTTATTAATTGAATTGGGTCCTCTCTAGTAAAATATGTTGATGTCCTAACCTCCAGTACCTCAGAATGTAAATTTATTTGGAAATAGGATTGTTGCAGAGGTAATTAGTTAAGATCAGTTCATACTAAACTAGGGTGGGCCCCTAATCCAATATAACTGGATCCTTACAAGAAGATGTCCATGTGAAGACAGAGACCCACAGAGAGAACACCATGTAATGATGAAGGCAGAAACTGAGGCTATGCAGCAGCAAGCGAAAGACTGCCAGAGATTGCCGGCAGCTACCTAGAACTGGAAAGACCTGAGGAAGTATTTTCCTACAGGCTTCAGAAAGGGCACAGTCCTGCTCATTCCTTGATTTTGGACTTTCAGCTTTCACAACTGTGAGAGAATACAATTCTATTGTTTTAAGCCACCCAATTTGTGGGATTTTGTTATGGCAGCCACAAGAAACTAATGCAGCCATCTTACTCTTTGCATCCAGAAGTAGAAGTGTAGCCTGACTGTGTAGGCTGAACCCTGGAAGGGTTCCCTTTGGTAAGCAGTCTTATCAAAAACCTTATTAAATACATACAAAAACATAATGGTAGCACATATTAAAACCTCAAACATTTCACATAAATATCTGAATTTTGGTATTTCTTGAAAAATCTGACAAACACTGAGAACTGTTTTAATCTGGTACAAAAATGATCTGCACCTGCATAGGAGCTGTGTAGCATTCTGAAATGCTGACCTGATACATTTAAAAACTGCCTTTGGCCAGACTTGCCACCTGGACGTACCATCAGTTGCTTTTACACTAGCAAAAAATGATCTGCACCTGCATAGGAGCTGTGTAGCATTCTGAAATGCTGACCTGATACATTTACAAAAACTGCCTTTGGCCAGACTTGCCACCTGGACGTACCATCAGTTGCTTTTACACTAGCAGGGCTGTCTCACTCCACGGAGAATGCCAGCAATGTCTGGACATTTGGAGAAAGGGTTGTGACAGAGGTATGCAGTCACAATGAGCTCATCCTAAAGCACAGCAAGCTCTACCAACATGACTGTGGTCTTTTGTCTTCCCTGTGTCTTTCGAATGCAGGACTCCCCTGTTCTGAAAAGTAATCTGCAGAAAGGTTCTAGGAGTCTGATAAGATCGTTTTTCTCTTTGTTTGTTTTTAACTTTTCATAGGAAGCTGAATATTGTTCATATTTGGGAAATGCTTCTTTCATCTCTTCTCCAGATCTGCATTTCTGAATATTGGCCTCTGCAAAAGCAAAGAATGCCTAAGCATTTCAAATTAAAAAAAATTTTTTTTTCATGTGCCCAGTGCTCTCTGTTCTGCTTTTTCCTGTGTGGCCAGAAGGAAATAATATTCCATGGCTATGAGAAAGATTC
Organism: Galeopterus variegatus; assembly: GCF_000696425.1. Lineage (NCBI taxonomy): Eukaryota > Metazoa > Chordata > Mammalia > Dermoptera > Cynocephalidae > Galeopterus > Galeopterus variegatus. Next base: position 9,816 of record NW_007737500.1, on the reverse strand, counting down.
TTTAACATTCCATTTACTGGATCTTACTCTGAGGACGTGGAAGATTTAAAGCTTTGAACTGAGATGTTTATGTTTGTTTCGTTTGTTTGTTCTCACTTTTGGTTTTGGTTTGTCTGGTCCTGCATATGTAGCAATTGTACATTTCCCAGGAAAAGCAAGATCCGGCAGCTTCCCTTACGTGGATTTTCTGGATCTCCAAACCCTCAAAAATTCCAGGTTTTAGTGGCAAGTTAGAGACACGGTCTGAGCCTTGCAGGGTCAATTTCCAATGAGTAGGGAGAGTCATTCATTCTGGATCATAAACATCCTTCATCCAGGATCCCAAAGAAGAACTGAGACATGGAATCTAACTCAGTATTGTTTTAAAAACATTTTTTTCTCATGTATCCATTTAGAGCAGGCTTGTTTATCAAAGTCCACTGGTCCATGTAACTCACCATCCAACTAAAATTACTTAAATTACTTTTATTCAAAATAGCAAGGTTTTTAAAAGAGGTTATTTAATTACAAAGTACTCATTGTAGAGATAGATAAGCCTAATAGAACACTTTATTTCATGGGCAGTGCTACCTGGAACACAGCGAGGCAACTATTTGTGAAGATTATAAAACCAACAATTGTTACCCTTCCTCCTCAGGTTGGCTGTTTGATTAAAACTTTCACTCTAACGCCTCCTTCTTCCTTCCCCTCCATCCTTCCCCCTTTCCTTTCTTGCCTCTTTCCTACCTATCTTCAATGTCTACTTCCCTTTACATGCTATTTTATAAAGCAGAAAGACCAAAATTAGCACCACATGGTCCTGAGTTTATGGAATATATCTTTTTGGCCTCTCACTTTCACAAGTGACAGAAAATCCAATTCAGAATGGTTTAAACAAACAACAAGATAGTTACATTTTTGTGTAGCTAAAATACTTGAGAACAGGGTGGGCTACAGGTTCAGCAGAATCCAGGAGTTCATCAAAACATGGTTTCTCTTAATTTTCATTTCTTGCCTTCTGCTGTATGTGTTCTATTGTCAGACAGGATCTTCCCTCATGGAGGCAGGATGGGCTGCCTGCAGCTCCAACTTCATATTCATTAGGAAAGAACATGTCTTTTGTCAGTAACTCCCACCAAGGGCTGAATGCATTCTGATTGCAGTCCAGAAGTAGAAGTGTAGCCTGACTGTGTAGGCTGAACCCTGGAAGGGTTCCCTTTGGTAAGCAGTCTTATCAAAAACCTTATTAAATACATACAAAAACATAATGGTAGCACATATTAAAACCTCAAACATTTCACATAAATATCTGAATTTTGGTATTTCTTGAAAAATCTGACAAACACTGAGAACTGTTTTAATCTGGTACAAAAATGATCTGCACCTGCATAGGAGCTGTGTAGCATTCTGAAATGCTGACCTGATACATTTA
>NW_007737500.1:3539-7405 GCF_000696425.1 Galeopterus variegatus | reverse complement strand
GGCCTATAGACATACAAGATGTGCAATGTGCAAAGACTCCTGGCAGAGGGACGAGGGGGCGGGACACTCATGTGTCCTGGCTGGGGCATAGGAAGGAACCCCTCTCAAATGCACAAAAATGTGACCTGTGGGCTGGCTGTCCCCTCCTCTTCTCTTTGCCCGTCTGCTTGCTGTATTCATTTTGTTGTTACAATTAGTAGATTAGTAACAAGTTCCTCTCCTTTTTTGAAGAAGAATAGCTAAAAAATATTTTTGGTTGCTTTCTCTTTTATTCTTCGCTCTCAAGAGCTGTGTTTTTACCCCAAGTTGCCTATCCATATATCTTCTAAGGCACAGTGTCTCTTTCCTAACAAATTTTCTGCTGCCTGATGTTAAGATAAAAGACATTTCAGTTTGTTTATCTTGCTCTTCCTATGTCTATGTTTTCCTCCTTTCCAGCATTATTTGAGTTGGATGATTTTTTTTTCTTCATTTACTAGTTTGGGCATTTTCCATTCTCTTGCATTTTTAAAAGTGGTTGAAATTCCAATTTGTTATGTCTACTTGTTAACATATCTTATAAAAATAGTTTATCGAATGTTGTACCTTTTATGAGGTCCCCTAATTTCCTTCTGGAGCAGGGAGAATTGCAGGGGGTTCCCCTGTATTCCCAGCAATATGTGAACTGCCTGTTTTCTGAGGCATATTCTTAGCTGCGTCCTCTGCTTCATTTCAATTCCTCCTTTTGGTTGTCCCAGCTGGCAAAACCTGGGCTCTGCCACATGCTTTCTTTAGCATCATCAACATGATTGTTTGCTTCAGAACTAATTTTGAAAGGGTCCCTGTGCAGATATTTCCTTTGTTTCCTCTGAGCAAAATGCTTCAACTTATGACTTTAAATAAGCTGTGAAAAGCAAGCTAAACTATTTATATGGCTATTTTTATAATAGCTTTTCTACAGCATCTTACAGAAATAGAAGAAACAATTCTACTTTGTTTTTGTAATTTGAATAATTTCTGATAATAATATTTTATGAAGTTCTGATGTTTTAGAATGTGGTATCCAAAGCAACTTCCATCATAATTAAATATTTTGTTTGTCCAAAGTATTACGCTTCTTTGAGAATTGGCATTCATGTTGCAGTGTCTGTGCAATTAATTATATATCTTGACATAGCACAATGATGTTTTATCATTTGAGATACTTTTGCAATTGGTTTTGTTGGATTTGGTACATAGCACATTGTCTTGCTGCCTGCAGAAGTTTCATGACTTCACTTTCTCATCTTCGAGCTATCTTCTGATGGTCCTTAGCTGGCACTAGCTCAAATTAGCCACCTAAGCAGGGGAATAGATAAGAGGAAGAGAAATGGCTCATGTCCTGACCTGGCCCAGAGGGTCACGCAGATGGTTCACTGCTCCACCCTATAAGACACTTCTCACACCACAATTTAGGTTAATGGAATTCATGGATTTGAGCAGTATACAATCTGTGAAACTGTGCTGGCAGCCTACACGCCTCAATCTCAACCCTTTGATTTGAAGACTCATCTTATCTTTCAACTGGAATGTCTTTCCCAACACGTGGTTACTGAGGACTGGCTCTGCACCACTCCTTGTGCTGGATACTAGTGTTCCAATCGGGAATTCAACATTGTCTCTGCTTTCAAAAATTACTGTCTGAGGGGAGAGGCAGACTTGTAAATATGCATTTCAGGATAACAAATTGGAAGTGAGGAATAAGCCAAAAAGTCATCGATACTAAATATTACAGCAAAGTGTTAGAGAGGCCACCATGTGGACATTTCAAAAGGAGAGGCAGACTTGTAAATATGCATTTCAGGATAACAAATTGGAAGTGAGGAATAAGCCAATAAGTCATCGATATTAAATATTACAGCAAAGTGTTAGAGAGGCCACCATGTGGACATTTCAAAGTTGATTAGATTATTCATCTTTATTGAGTGTATTTATGGATTGGGTTCTCAGATATTTGAGGGATGATGGAGAATGGCTCAGGAGCTTATATTTGCACAGAGCTGTGCTGCTAGTTCTATCCTCACCACACGGAGCAAGGGTAGGGGCTTAAGGCCCTCCAATACCAGCCTAGCGAGGACCTTCAATGGGGTCCCTGCAGAGCTTGACATAAATCCCTGCAGTTGGGTGGGTATGGATGCCTGGTGGTTGACTCATGTCGGAGGCAGCTAAACCTACCCGTGGTAGCAAAGTAGAGGGCTATAGCGCGGGGCGGGGGAATGGGAGGAAAAATTATGCTTTGTTCTGCTGATGAGATAGAACAGTGTTAGTCCTAGTGACCTATTACAGAACCTATAGTGGATATATTGGCCAGGGGATATCTTAAAAGGGTAGCTAGCCAGGGCAATAGTAATGAGGCTCTATTAGTATAAGACTTTGCTTTTTGCCTGGGACAGAGGCTGAGGAAAATTGGGGGCAGAGAGTGAGAGAAGAGGCCTTATCTGAATCAAAGATATGTTTGAGTGGTTCTAACAGGGGTTCTCTGAATAATTCATGGAAATGCCCACTAGAGACAGAGTCAACTTTGAACATCTGCCAAGACATCAGAGAGAAATGCCATCTCACATCAGTGCCAATTAAGTAAGAATTTATTTCTTCCTTGACCTCCTCTGGGGTCAGACAGTGTGATTAGCAAGCTAGGGGCAGGAGGAAAAATGCTCAGTGTGGGGAAGAGAGAATAAGATGTATGGCCTTTTCCAGTGTCGAGCCCATGAAAACAGCTAGCCCAAACAGGGGACAGGGGATATTTTACTCTAAATTGGTGTAATTTTTCTAGGATGTTGGTATTTGCTTATTTTATTATTTTGTTTTTAACAGCCTTTTTGAGGTATGATTGATATACAAAGAACTGCACATATTTAATGTAAACAATTTCATGAGTTTGAACATATGCAAATACTGTGATTCTATTGTCACAATCAAGGTAATAGACATAACCATCACTTTCCCAAGTTTCTGTGTATGTGTGTTAAGAATATTTAACATGAGATTTGCTCTCTTGACAATTTTTAAAGTGCACAATACCATATTGTTAACTATAGGCCGTATATAGTACAACAGATCTCTAGAACTTATTCATCTAGTAGAAATGAAACTTTATAGCCATTAATAAGCTTTATTTTAAAAATAGTTTTAGATTTACATAACAATTGAGGAGATAGAACAGAGTTCCCATTACACGCCCCCCCACTGATTTCCCCTATTTGTTACAATGAATGAACTGATATTGATACATTATTATTAATTAAAGTACATAGTTTATTGAGATTTCCATCTAATGCTCTTTTTCTATTCCAGGATCCCATCCAGGATATTTAGTACATTATATTTAGTTGTCATGTTTAATAAAGTAATTTTTAATTCCAAATTGGGACTATGTTTGTCTTAAAGATACCATAAGTTTATATATTACATATGAGATAGTTAAGGTAACTGTAGCTATTATCACAAAGAAATCCCACATCTCAGTGGATTAACCCAGGGTAATTATGGCCCATTCTTTCTGGCCAACAGACATATTTCAGCATGGTATCAGGAACAGGCTCTGATCTCTGGGATCCAGAAGTTCTTGGCATCCAGTCAACAGACAGGAGAGGGGAAAGCCCAGGGAAGGCACACCCACTTCTCAAGCACCTTGACTCAGGAAAGACACCTGTAAATTTCACTCACATTCCGTAAGACAGAACCAGCCACAGAGCTAAATCTGGATGGTGGTGGGGCTGGGGAATGCTACCCTAGGCTCTCCAGTGACCCCTCTACTCTGTGGGCAGGGCTGCAGACATGTGGGAAGCCTTCTCTGCCACAACATGTGAACCAAAGGCCCATGGGATTGGCTGAATTTTTACCCAAGG
>NW_007737500.1:0-2821 GCF_000696425.1 Galeopterus variegatus | reverse complement strand
TAGGCTCTCCAGTGACCCCTCTACTCTGTGGGCAGGGCTGCAGACATGTGGGAAGCCTTCTCTGCCACAACATGTGAACCAAAGGCCCATGGGATTGGCTGAATTTTTACCCAAGGGAAAAGACAAAGAAGTGGTGAGAGAAGTCCAAGCTGGGCCATCCCCCTGTGAGAGGCTTAAAAGTGTGTGTGTGTGTGTGTGTGTGTGTGTGTGTGTGAGAGAGAGAGAGAGAGAGAGAGAGAGAGAGAATGAGAGAGAGAGATGAATCTGGGGATGAAGAAAGGATGGGCTATAGGGTTGGGCAATGTTAGGGGATGGCCCATGGTAGGACTGGAGTATTAGCCAGAAGCCAAATTGTGGTGGATATTGTTTCCTTTAAGCTTGGGATTTACCTTAAGGGTGATAAGGGAAAATTGGAGAGTTTTAACCTGGGAGTGGTGTAATTAGTTTCCTATTTAAGAAATATATTGGTCAAGGAGTATAAACCTTGAGTTATGAGTTAAGTAAATACTGGATCCCTAACGTAGAGCATTATGACTATAGTTATTAATAATGTACTGTATACTTGCAATTTGTTGAGTGGATATCAAATGTTCTTACCACACACACACACAAAAAAGGAAAGGTAACTATGTGAGGTGATGGATGTCTTAATTAGCTTGATTTCAGTAATCATTTCACAATATATATGAATATCAAAACATCCTGTGTACACCCTAAATACATACAATTTTTACTTGTCAATCATACCTCCATAAAGCTGGAAAAAAAGAAGTAGAGAGCATTAGGGCTGCAGAGTGGAGAATAGACTGAGCAGGATGGAACTGGAAGAGAGCCTCCCAGGTAGGACAGATAACACAGGAGAGAAGTGGCAGCTTGTACAAAATCATATGTCCTGAAGTGAAGAGAAGTGCATGGATCGGAGGCAGAGTTAGGAGGTATGTCAGCCCAGGACATAAAGAGGAACAAGCCCAATTCCTGCCTCGTGCACATCTACTCTCTTTGAGTTCCCACAAGTCTTAGATTTGGGATCAAATAATTCAGTACCATCTTTCATTGAAGTTAAAACTGCCTTAATTGTAAGACGCACCACTACCATTTTGTACCTAAGAGAGAATGAACGGAGCTGATTGTAATTTTAAGGCACCATTAGATATAAAATGCATCCCACTTTCAGTAATACTAAGATGTGAAAAATGTTTATTATAACATAATGCAAAATATGAAATTCCTTAAGTGTTTCTTTTATGTCTGTCTGTTTTTCTTAAGCTAGTCTGTGAGTTCTTTGAGGACATGATTTATATTTCTGTAATCACTTTGGGACCCATCTTCAAACCAGGAAGATAGTAGATGATAAATATATGCATACAGATTAATTGAGCTACAAGTAGACAATCTGGGGATAGATCCAATGTTTCAGTGTGTTATGAGGGCATTTTATATTTTAGGTATAAAAAATCTGTCTGTTTTGGAGAAAAACTGAATCACATGCTACTGCCAACTTTGCAATATTTTTTTTAAAAATTGGAGATGATTTCAGAATTACAGAATAGTTGCAAAAATAGTACAGAGTGTTCCCATACATCCCACATGCAATTTCCTTATGTTAACAACTTACATAACCATAGAACAATGGTCAAAATAAAAAATTAACCTTGGTTATTAATAATAACTAACTTATAGAATTTATTTGGAATTCACTTTTTCCACCAGTGCCCTTTTTATGTTCCAATGTCCAATTCACATTATATTTGGTTGTCAAGTCTCCTTAGTCTTCTTTAAAATATTGTAGTTCTCAGGATTTTCTCATCTTTCATGACTGCGATGCTTTTGAAGCATACTGGTTAGTAATTTACAGGCTGCTCCTCAATTTGAATTTGTATATTTTCTCATGGTTTAACTGAAGTTATGCATTATTGGGAAACATACCACAGAGAGGATGGGTCCTACTCATCACGTCATATCAGGGAGTATATATGTCAACATGGGAGGAGAAGTTAGTGAGAAATTGGTAAAGGACCACAAAGAATGATTACATTGTGTAATGTTGAATATACTGATTATCTTGATGTGAGCATCACATATTGCACACATGTATTGGTGTTTAATACTATACCCCACAGATACGTACAACCAATTATGTTTCAAAACAAAAGACAGAACCTAGATCACTTGACTAAAGTCATGTCAGCCAGGATTCTCCACTGTAAAGACACAATTTTTTCTCTTTGCCATTAATACCTATTTTAACAGGTATTTAAATATTTTGTGTCTGTTTAAACTGTCACCCATTAATTTTAATATCTCAGGATAATTGTTGCCTGTGGTGATTGTGACTTAGGTTTTCTAACAGTGATTTTCTATTTGTCTCAGTCTTTCTTCAATCACTATTTGGGATTTTTTATATTGAAGAGTTGCATCATCTCCCACATGTATTTTTTTTCAGTTATTCATTTATCTGTAAATATGAACTTAAAGATATTTATTTTAAACCTTGGGTTATAATTCAGTACCATTTTTATTTATTTTGTTGTTCAAATAGTTTCAATTTTTGCTCCTGGGAGCTCTTTAACATTGGTGTTGTGTCCTTTTGGGGTGTGTGTGTGTGTGTGTGTGTGTGTGTGTGTGTGTGTTTAGTATTTCCTTACTGGTGCCATGAGATGCTCCAGCTCATCTTGCATTTTCTCTGTCTAGCCCTATAATTAACGTTATCCAAGGAGCCCTAGTACCTTTTATTGGGGAATGGTGTTTAGAAACCAAGACCTGAATGTTAGCTGTGATCATTGCTACTGGGGTGTCACTGCTTCTAACCCATCTGAGTAGA
>NW_007737499.1:40031-52407 GCF_000696425.1 Galeopterus variegatus | reverse complement strand
TATACAGCTCTTCTACTACCATGGATGAAGATTCGGCTCCCAAAATAATGCTTAAAGTTACTAAATGAGATTGCTGACAGAAGACAAGCGACCAGAATGTACAACAGAACTTTTATTTCAATGTTAACCGATCCACATAAATGGAAAGAATAATAAACACAGCCTGTAAATACTAAAGGAAACGAATTTAGAAACACGTTTAGAAAGACAGTGGAAAGAGTATTGTAACAAGTGCTAAAATGATTTCAAAGGACAAAGTTATTGAAAAACTTGCTTCTCTTCAAGGAAATGGCCGATCTTTTAACTGAAAATAAGCTTTGCTAATTAAGACAAAATTCTAAAGAGAAGTGGCAAGATTTGGTAATAGTTTTGCCCTACAGCAAGCAAGGAGTCAAGGAAAATATATAAATTCTAAAATGCCCCTCTCTGCATCAAAATAATTTATCTTACCACACATCACGATTTATTCCTATTATCTGCTTAAGGATCTGTCTTTTCCATTGGAGTATATACTTCCTGAGGGCATGGGGCTTGACACATAACAAGTGCACCAAAATATGTGTTAAATGAATGAGAATATGGCATGCATTAATATGCAAGTAAAAAATCACAGCATTACTACCATCATTTATGGTTTCCTTCATTAACAAGCCTTGGTGATATCTACAGTTCTCCAATCTACCCAGTTGAGGGCTCTTCCACTTTAAAATTTTGAAATTATTATACCAAGTAAAATGAAAAGCATTTGCTGATCTAGGAAATTATGGTATTACTATTGAAACATAACAATGATATTCATATCTTAACCAATAGAACAAGACAATACCAACCTGTTATACTGGAAACTACTGAATCAGGTATGTGTATTTCATTAGCACAATTTGCTTTTTAAAAATTTCTGTAAAACTATTCTTAATGATGACACCTATTTTCAAAGTTACAATTATATGACAAATCAGCAGTACTTGTGGTTTTGCAATTGTTGTGATGGATTCTGACTATCCATTTCTTTTATCAGAGGGATTGAGAGGCCTTTTAGTGAAGTACAACCCTAAACTTTAATGGAATTTAGGTCCTTTTAACTGCAATGTTCCCAGAACCAGACAGTATGTGCTACTAAAGGCTATGTTTATATGAGATCACGGATTTGAGGTATATGGCAAATGCTTATAAATGATGATTAGGTCTTTTATGCACACATAAAGATATCATGAATTATCCAGATTATAACATCTTTAACCTCCCAGGGTTTTATTTTTTCCCCTCTTCCCTTCATTACCCACATACTCTAAGTCCCTCGAAGACAGAAGAGAATCTGACTTTGAGGTATGAAAAGGTTTAAATAACAGAGTGGGGCCTGGGGCACTTCAAATACTTCATCTATATTTTGAGTTTGAAAATTTACAGTCTTTGCTTTATACATATTACTTGAATTAACAAGTCATTCATCATGTGCTAAAATACTCTTTGCTTATTGTATTATATCAATGAGTTCTGAGATACAAACACAATAACTGACACCCACATAATAACTGTTACTCTTGAGTGAGTCATGTACCATTTTCCACATGACACACTTGCCAATTACAGAAAATATAAAATTAGTTCTTTTATCATATCTTATGATTGCAGTGATAACTCTGAAAGAGTCCATAACTAATATAAATATAGTCTTCATCATATTAAACCACAATTTAAAAGAATTAACAGATCGTTGCCATGTTGACTAGAGTGCTTCAATGACAACATTGAGTATTTGTTATTTTCAGGTATGATGCTAAGTACAGTTAAGACGCACAACAGTCTTACACGGTATTTGTGTCATTATTACCCGTGTTTAATGCATGTGAGGAGACTGAGCATCAGAAATGTTATATAGAACATTCCCAGAGTCACACAGGAAGTAACAGAACTGAGTATGCTTTCATAGCCATTTGGCTATCCTGTGTCCCTAACACATTCTCCTCATACATATACCGAGACAAATAGAGACATTTTATCTAAATTATCAGTTTTACCCTGAAAAAAAAGTTCTACTCATTACGTTTCTTTGCTCAAAAAAAACAAAGTTTATATCCCTATCCAGTGCCTTACTCATGCTTCCCACAGACCCTTCAACACACGTACCAGAGGAATCCCATGAAAACCAGGACACTGCTAAACACTAAGCAAGGTTCAATGAAGACTTAATTGCTAAATGAAAGTTAATTTGCCTGAACTTGGGCTTGGTCACCCAATGAAACAGAAATATAGGGTTAAGAGATGGAACTAGTGAGTTTTATGAAAAGAGTAGCATATTAAATAAAAAGTGCTCCCCCACCAGAAAAGGCAATAGCATCAGTCTTTCCTTCTCTTCTGTTCCATTTCTAACAATACTACGTTATTTCCATCTGTTTAAAACTGAAGAGTCTACCATTTGGGGGGGGGTTATTAGTGTCATTGCTGGACCACCCCTAGAACTTAGAGCCATCTTCAACATCCTTCAAGTATACATCAAAGTTACAGGAGGCCCTGGACAACCACAGAGGAAGCAGGAAATTATTCTGACTAATGGTTCAAGGTCATGAATCTTTTTAATTGAAGAAATAGTTCTGCTTGTGGAAGGGCTTAAACTGAAGTATACCTCTTAGAAATACCAACAACAAAAAATAGTGGAAATTGTTTTCAAGGAGAATATTAATATAATTGAGACACCAAAACGTTCGCAAGAGCTTCAGACGCACATGTTACCTAGATACAGTACAAATAAACTGTGAATACAGGCCAGCAATCTCTTAAAAAGATATTGTGGAATTATAATTCTTATCTTTTCATTAAAGCAGGTTTTTGCTAGGTGGTTGAACTTCAACTAACTGTATGTATTAAGCAATATAAGTACTTTTTCTCAGAATGTTTTATGCTTTATAATTCAAATTTTTCACTAGTGTTGCTTCTCAACTTCAATTAATGAGATTTTTTTAAATGATCAGAATAACCAACAAAATATGAAGGCAAAGTAGTGTTGGGGAGGGTGGATGAAATTGCTTAATGGGCTAAAGAACATCAATTGCTTAATTATACAGAATACATGGAGCTGAAACAATATCACTCAGTTTCTATCAAATCTTCCATCAGCAGAGATAGAAGCCTTCTGGCTGATTAGACAAATGCTTTTTCCAGATTTGATAGGACTACACAATTTTTAGACATGAGCAACTTGATCTTAGCTGAATGCGTGAGAACAGCAGTAACAATATTTCAAATGACCACATTTTTTGAAACATTCAATAACTAATTAATGAAAATGCATACGTATATCATTTGTGGACATTAAAATCTTTAGCAAAGTTAGTCAAACTAGTTTATGCCACAGAAAGTAGCTGACTTATGTGTTCTATAGTTCCAAACAATCTGATTATTTCTGTTTCAAACAGAAAATATTAAACATACTTTCAAATTTCAAATCTAAAAGTCTAAAATAAAATTTATACCTAAGTAGTAAATAATATTGTGGTCTATAGAAATGGTCATTTTACTCCTTTTTAATTAATGGGTAACTATAATTTTTTTAAAAAAAACAACTATTTTTAAAGAATTACTACTCATTCTGATGTTAGTCTTTCAAAGAGTCAAGGTGTACTATCAAGGCCAATCTCTACTTTGTCCACCCAACAATATAAAACCATACATCCAGACTTAGATTTAATGGTGAACAGTTAAACAGAGAATTTGCAACATGGCAAAAAAATAAAAATGAGGGGAAAAAAGGTAGGCTATGTAACTGTGTTCTGTAAGTTATAATGTACCTACTATTTTTCCATATGTAATAATCAAATGACAGATGATGGGATAAAATATTCTTTTAAAAACTGAGAGAGGAAAAATAAAACATTAGGCATGCCCCTTGAGCTAAAAATAAGCTCAAATAGACCTTAAGGAAAACACTAATATTTATACCACCACTGTGCAATAGAACTTTCCTTAACAACAGAAATGTTCTAAATCTAAGCTTTTCAATTTGGAAGCCACTAGCCACACTGGGCTGCTGAGCACTTGAAATGTGGCCAGTGCAACTAAGGCACTTAAATTTTAATTTTATTTAATAAACAGTCACAAGTGGCTAGTTGATGCTGTACTGGAAGTGCAGTGCTATACTTTACTTCTCTCTTTACCACCCATGACAATGACTCTTGAGTGTCTGACATACAAAATATGGAAAGAGACGTCATCAAGATGGCAGAATAGACAATTCCCAGCATTGCTCCTCCCCACAAGTAACCAATTTACAGCTATTAAAAAGCAAAGACTTCCAACCTGGGACCAACAGATCTGGGATAAAAGGCAGAGAGACCCGTGGAGGTTGTGAAGGCATGAGAGACACAGCAAGAGGGTGTAGTGAAGGCATCTACCACTCTGAGCCCAGGCTACTTCTGAGCCTGGTATGGAGATGGGAAGTAACTGCTACAAATAGATCAAAGACAAAAAAAGCTGCCGCCACATGCAAAGGTTTTTTTTTAACACTTAGATCAGACAAAATAGACTTCAGGCCAAGGAAATTTTAAAAAGATAGAGCATAAGTAAAAAAAGTAGAGATACTATAGGGCAACTCAACCTAACAGACATTTTATAGAACATTTCATCCAACAGCTATAGAATAGACATTCTTCTCAGCAACACATGGAACATTCTCTAGAACAGACTATGTAGCAGGATGCAAAACAAGTCTCAAAAATTTTTTAAAAATGGAAATCATATCAACTACCATGTCTGACCACAATGGAATAAAACTAGAAATCAACAACAGAAACCATAAAAACACATCGAATGTCCCCCCAACACTTAATCCCCACTGTAACTGTTGAGGGTGGGAAATCCTATTATGGTAATTGAAAGGTGGGGCCTTGAAGAGATGATTAAGTTGATTGTTTAATGGTGGTCATGGGCATGGTTCTCAGGGCTTTAATTGGAAAGCACATGAGGAGCTATTGCTCTCTCTCTGCTCCACCATATTCTGCCATGTGCAACCCCCGCATTGCTGTAAAGCCACCACCAAAGAAGACCCTCACCAGATGTGTTTCCTGGACTTTGGACTTCCCAGCCTTTGAAACTTTAAGCAATAAATTACATTTTCTTATAAATTACCCACTTCCAGGTATTTTGTTATAAGCAACAGAAATGGCCTAATACAGGGCCAAAGAAAAAAATCAAGAAGAAAATTTAAAAATTCCTGGAGACAAATTAAAATGATATCACAATATACCAGAACCTATGAGATACAAAGAAAGCAGTTCTCAGAGAGTGGTTTATACCAATAAATGCCTACATCAAAAGAAAGAAAGACTCCAAATAAACAACCTAATGCTACACCTCAATGACTTAGAAAAAAAAAAAAAACAGGAACAAACCAAACCCAAAATCAGTAGGAGAGAAATAACAAAGATCAGAGCAGACATAAATGAATTTGAATTAAAAAAACAATACAAAAGATCAATGAAACAAAGAGTTGGTTTTTCAAAAATGTAAACAAAATTGATACACCTTTAGCTAGACTAATGAAGAAAAAAAGAGAAAAGACTCTGATAAATAAAATCAGAAATGAAAAAGAAGACATTACAATTGATAACACAGACATGCAAAGGATCATAAGAGACTACTATGAACAATTATATGTGAACAAACTTGAAAACCTAGAAGAAACAGATAAATTCCTGGACACATATAACACACCAAAGTTGAATCAAGAAGAACTAGAAAACCTAAACAGACCAGTAACAAGTAATGAGATTGAAGCAGTAATAAAAAGTCTTCCAACAGAGAAAACTACAGGACCAGATGGGTTCACTGCTGAATTCTACCAAACATTTAAAGAATAACTTAATACCAATTCTTCTCAAACTCTTCCAGAAAATTGAAAAGGAGGGAATATTTCCAGACTCATTCTACAAGGCCAGCATTATCTTCATACCAAAACCAGAAAAAGATACAACAGAAAAAGAAAACTACATACAATTATCACCAGTGAACACAGACATGAAGATCCTCAACAAAATACCAGCAAACAGAATTCAGCAACATATTAAAAAGACTATATACCATGATCAAGTGGGATTCATCCCAGGGATGCAAGGATAGTTCAACAAATGCAAATCTATAAACATTACACATCACATCAACAGAGTAAAGGAAAAAAAAAAATATGATCATTTCAGAACGATGAGAAAAAGCTTTGATAAAATTTGAAACCCCTTCATGATAAAAATGCTCAACAAATTAGGTACAGAAGGAATATACCTCAATACAATAAAGGCCACAGCTAATATCATACTGAAAAAAATCAGAGGCTTTTCCTCTAAGATCTGCAACAAAACAAGAATGCCCGCTTTCTCCACTCTTATTCAAAACAGTACTAGAAGTTCTAGCCAGTGCAATAAAGCAAGAGAAAGCTATAAAGAGCATTCAAATCAGAAAGGAGAAGTCAAAGTATCTCTATTTGCAGATGACATGATTCTATACATTGAAAACACTAAAAACTCCACAAAAAAATTACTAGAACGAACAAATGAATTCAGTATAGTGGCAGGATACAAAACAACACACAAAAATTAACAGTCTTCCTATATGCAATAAGAAAATAGCCAAAGAAGAAATCAAGAAAGTAATTCCATTCACAATATCTACCAAAAAAATGAAATACCTAGGAGTAAATTTAACCAAAGAGGTGAAAGACCTCTACAATGAAAACTACAAAACACTGGTGAAAAAAATAGAAGAGGACATAAATAAATGGAAAGATATCCCATGTTAATGGGTCAGAAAAATTAACATCATCGACATGTCCATATACCCAAAGTAGTCTATGCATTCAATACAATCCCTATCAAAATGCCATTGACATTCTTTACAGAAATAGAAAAAAGATCTTAAAGTCTGTATGTAACCACAAAAGACCCCGTATAGCTAAAGCCATCTTGAACAAAAAGAACATAGTTGGAGGAATTGAGCTTCCTGACCTCAAAATATGCCATAAAGGAATAGTAAGCAAAGTAGCATGGTACTGTCATAAAAACAGACAAACTGACCAATGGAATAGAGAGTCCTGAAATAAACCCGCACGTTTACAGGCAACTGATTTTCTACAAAGGTGCCAAAAAAACACGATAGTGAAAGGAGAGTGTTTTCAACAACTGCTGCTGGGAAAACTGAATATCCACATGCAGAAGATTGAAACTACACCCCTATCTCTCACCATACACAAAAGTCAACTCAAAATGGATCAAAGACCTAAATTTAAGACCTGAAACTATGAAACTACTAGAAGAAAACATAGTGGAAACGCTATACAAAATGGAAGTGGGCAGCGCTTTTTTGAATATGACTACAATGGCAGAGGCAACTAAAGAAAAAAATACATAAATAGAACTACATCAAACTAAAAACTTCTGCACAGCAAAGGACACTGTCAATGAAGTGAAGAGACAGCCTACAGAACGAGAGGAAGTTTTTGCAAACTACACATAAGACAAAGGGTTAATATCCAGAATATATAAGGAACTCAAACAACTCAACAGCAAAAAAATAAATAACCTAATTTAAAAAATGGGCAAAGGACCTGAACAGATATTTCTCAAAAGAAGGCATACAAACGACCAACAGGCACATGAAAAAATGCTCAACACTGCTAATCATCAGGAAAATGCAAATTAAAACCACAGTGAGACATCATCTCACTCTAGTGAAAATGGCCGTTATCAACAACAAAAAAATAACAAATGCTGGGGAGGATGTAGAGAAGAAGGAACTCTCCTGCATTGCTGGTGGGAGTGTAAATTAGTACAGCCACTGTGGAAAACAGAATGGAGGTTCCTCAGAGAACTAAAACTAGATCCATCCTACTAGATAGAGCTATCCCACTAGTGGGTATATATAGCCCAAGGAAATGAAATCAATATATCAAAAAGACACCTGCACTCCCACATTCATCACAGCACTATTCACAATAGCCAAAAGATGGAATCAGCTTAAATATCCATCAGCAAATGAATGCATAAAAAAAAATTGTGGTACATACACACAATGGACTACTACTTATGTATTAAAAAAAATAATATCCAACCATTTGCAGCAACATGGATGGAACTGAAAACCATCATGTTAAGTGAAGTCAGGCACAAAAAGACAAATACTGCATGATATCATTCATATGTGCAATCTTAAACAAACAAACAAACAAACAAAAAAATTCATAGAAGCAGAGAAAAGAATCATGGTTTAAGGAGGAGGAAAAGAGGTGGACTCATGGGCAAAAACTATGCCATCTACCCTAACTGAATCATTGTGCAGTATATGCATGTATTGAAACAACACATTGTGTACCACAAATATGTACAAGTAAATGTTAAAATATTTTGAATTAAAAATAAAACAAACAAAATAAAATAAATACCACAAAAAAATAAAATGCAAAATATGAGAATTACATCACTATTTCAAGTTTTGCTGTGGTAATAAACAACCCCAATATGTGCATGACTAAAGGTTATTTTTTTATCATGCAGTCTTCACTACAGGCCCCAGGCTCAGGCGCCAGCCTCTCTCTAGGATATTGTTAGCCTCAAGATGAAGGAGAAAAAAAAAGAGAAACTGTAGGCTTCAACTGGCTTTTAAAGTTTCTATGTAAAGGTAATTCATGTCATCTGCATCCACATTTTATGGCTCAAAACTAGCATAACCTCTCTTGATTTCAATAGGATGGAGCCTAATGTCACATGGCTAAGCTGACGTCAATGAGGCAATATAATCCTCCAGTGAGCAGTAGCAAAAGTTTTCAAAATACTGCAATACGATCTATCACAGAATTAAATTTTGGTTTCATTCAGTAAACTTATCTAGGCTGTAGGATCCTTTGCTTTACACTGTTGGCCAATCACAATATAAAATATAAAATGGCCCCTAGATCTGATAATCAACTCTTTCCCAGCCACCTTCCAATAATAATAATACTCACAAGGACAACAATCACAATGAAAAGAGCAGCAATAGAAACAAGAGCAGCCATAGCAATGGTGCGTACTTAGCCCTTTCTCTATGCCAGGCGCTACTACAGATGCTTTACATACATGACTGCCCTGAATTCTCACAGCAAATCCATGAGGTCGATATCATTTCCCTTACACCCCTTAGAAGGGAGGAAGCTGAGGCTCAGGCCTGCAGCCAGAGCTAGGAAACAGCAGAGCTTGATTACCATCACAAATGGCTCAGACAGGATCGACCACAAATATTCTTCTTGTTCCATAATACAGCACTGTTACCCCTGTACCTGGCATCAAGGTTGTTCTTTATGAACTGTAATGTCATTAATTAGACAGCTCCAGTGCCAAATTTACCTGGCAACCCCCTACCCTAAACTCCCCATTCCATACTTCTCTACACTTCTGAGTTCTTAGCAGCCCCTATTATAACCAGTATCTATATCTGTCCCTAGCAAGAAGATACTAAACCAATTTTCTCATCACCTTTCCTGGAAAATGTGCATTTCTAGGGCCTATTTACCCCCTTTCATTGCTGTATAGCCTAGAATATCAGCTGACATCAAATACAGACAGCGATCTAGGCAGTACCTAACAACCGGAAATAGCAGATGCCCTCCATTATAAATGTCCTGAAAAATGATGAGGGGATGTCCCAAGGCCTTCTGACAGCAGGTGTCAGAAGGGATAGACAAGAGTTCATGTTGAAATAGACCCTTTGCAGATCTTAAAAATAATTGAACTAATAGCCTCTAAAGAAACAACAGTATCAGTTAGCTAATTAGACAAAGGGCAAGCTGAAAAAGAGCTATCAGAGGGGTGCAGCCAGCAAGCTGATGCTCCAACTAAAGAAAAGGTTACAAAGCAGAGAGAGGAAATGAAGACAATGCAAATAATCTTGCATTAGTTATTGACCATGTCCGACACTGCTAACTACTTACAAGAGCTCTAGGAGGTAGGCATTATTTATCTTCATTTTATACATAAGGAAATTGAGGCCATGGGAGGCTAAATCCTAGTCACAAAGTGGAATAGATGGAATTCAAAGCTGGGTTTATCTGCCTTCGGGGACAAGTTCTTAACTTCTAATGTCAACACAATTTTTAAAAAGAAACAAAAACAAACAAACAAAAAAACTACCAGTTAGGGTGAGGGCATACCTAAAATCAGAACCACGTAGCTTCTCAACTAATCTGATACTAAGAAACTTTCCTATGGCAAATTTTCCTTCCAAGATGTTGAAACTGATGCTGGAAAGATGAATATACAATTTTGCATTCTCAACTTTCCCTCCATGAGCATGGGTGATGGAGATCTGACTGCCGTGTGATCGTAGTATATCTCATTAATGCAATCAGTGACTTACCCAAGCCTTAAAGTGGGATTACTTTGACAACTGGAAACCAAAAAGCAAACACCTCTGCCAGCAATGAAGGTCCAAAGCCAGAGAACATTCTAAGAATCTACAATCATAAAATGTATTTGCTCTAATAGCACACACAGAAAAAGACAACTCAAAATAGAGTTGACATTAGTCACGTTAGAGTCAGGTCCTGCCTCAGTAGGATTTCCTACTGTTCTTTACAAATGCTTGAGTTGAATTCTTTTAGTTTTAATTATTAAAAACTCTATGTGGAAACAAAGGAACATTGAAATTCTGAACTAGAATGCTCATTCCAAGAATTATTTAGGTCTCAAGTGCTTGAGCAAACCCTCCCGTCACCCACCCTTCTAAGTGTCACATAGAATATACCACTGTTGGCCAAGTAGATCAGGGGTGGGACTGCTTTACATACTGTAAAAGCAGCACTTAGAAGATCAGTTAGGTATGTGGTATAGAATTGAAACCTGACCATATTTTGAAACAAATAAGCAAACTTTCTCTGACAGCACCAACAGCCAAAACTACCAATATGAGACACCTTAGGTCAAAGGAAAAGAAGATCCAATTATTTGGTGATGGCCAGTGGACATGGAGTTAATTAACTTGGGAGAAAAGGCATAAGACAGAGACTAAAGAGAAAAGAGGGGACTCTAGATTTAATCAGCTCTGCTGGATTCAGTTCTCACCTCTTTATTGTCAGGCACCATGGCTTGTGATAGGGGTATAATCAAACTCGTGCTAACAGACCTACATTTTTAACCTTATGTAGCAAACAACAAAACTAAAAGTTTATAACTCCATAAAAAGAAAAAGGAGATAATTCACAGGTTAAACATGAAGAAAATGTGATGGAATATAAGCAATTCCATCTTCTACATGACCAGAATCACTGTTTAAATGACTGCTCTTTATTCCCCAATCTCTCCCAGGGAGAAATTAACAGAGACAGGCAGATATAGAAAGATCCTTTTCTGAAACAACTTTAAAAAAAAAAAAATTAAGTGGGAGAATTGAATCATGATGGCTGACAAAGAAAATGCACATTTATCTGCTTCAGGCCCAAACACATGACAATTATGAAATGAGTTTTTTTTTAAAGATACAGCTATACCAGCACTAACAACCAGAAAGTCTGACATAGACTGATCTGAACATAAAAATTATCACAACATTTAAAGCAGATGAAATTGGAATAATGGAGAAAGAAGAGAGGAGAAAACATTACCCAAAAAAAAGGGACAGGAGAAAAATTACCTTTGAGGTATGAGCAATTCCAGGGCTTTTCCAACAGCAGAGTAAAACAATTATTAAAAAATCAGGAGACAGCAACCACTAGGGTAGTTAATTTTACAACAGCATTAAGCTAATTCAATCAAGTTTGCTAATAATGAGTAGCAGAGGGGTGATATGTGCCCCTAGGACAAACAAAACCCTAAGTAATCCTTTTGAATAAAACAATAGTATGACAAGAAAGAAGGGCAAGCATAAGTTAAACATCCACTTTAACCTGACACAGGAGGAAGAAAGAGAAGTAAGAAGTGCCTGACTCCAGCCCATGGGCCCAGGACAGAGGCTGAAGTTGCCCAGTCTGACTCAGAGTTCTAACACCAGAGACTCACAGACTTGATTCTGGGACACAGTACAGCAGGTCTCAGTAATGTCCCTTGAGAAAAAGGAAAAGACTTAATTCCCAGGAAATCAGGATGGCCTGTCCATCCCCCAATCAGAACCACTATTCCCTGAGAAGTCAACAGAGTCTCAAATACACATTAACCACAAATCCAACAATGATGCAACAATTCAGGACAAAAACACCACGCATTTGTTGATTCAACAAATGTTTATTGAGTACCTATTGCATAAATAATGGGAATTTTTTAAGATTTTAAGAGTATGGCAATGAACAAAGTGCTCCATTAAGCATATGTTTAGGTGAGAAGAGGAGAGGAGGAAAAAAAAACAAACAAACACAATAAACCACGAGTAG
>NW_007737499.1:30756-40002 GCF_000696425.1 Galeopterus variegatus | reverse complement strand
AACACCACGCATTTGTTGATTCAACAAATGTTTATTGAGTACCTATTGCATAAATAATGGGAATTTTTTAAGATTTTAGGAGTACGGCAATGAACAAAGTGCTCCATTAAGCATATGTTTAAGTGAGAAGAGGAGAGGAGGAAAAAAAAAACAAACAAACACAATAAACCACGAGTACTAGGAGACAACTGTAGCAGAGTAAGAGGGATAGGAAGTAAAAAAACGACTAAGAATAAAATTTACCTCAGGAAAGGTAGAAGAGAAGAATCAATTCCAGATAAAAGTAGACCCTAAAAATCTTCCAATCAGAATGGCACAGCAAGTTCAGGCTTTGACTGTTCCTCTTTGCTCCAAAAACACACCAAAGATAAGTAATATAAAAATAGAAAACTACAAATCCATTTACAAGACCCAAGATGGCAAACATGTCCATGAACATGAAACCTCACAAACCTCCATGATGACCATGGCAGAAGCCGCCACCTGCTTACCTCCAGATTGTGAAGCAGGCAGTGGAAAGGGAGCTCAGCCCGTGCAGGATAAGCAGGACCCAAAGTGCTCTTTCAAGACAAGGAAATAGGACCAGGATCTCTGCTTATTGATGAGGAAATTGATGTATGGTCAAGTTAAGTAACAGCCTAAAAGGAACACAGTTGCTAGGTGAAGAGGCAGAATGCAAACCCAGGCAGGCTGTCTCCAGATACTATAAATTAAACTATACCATACTGTCTCTTTGAAGGAAGGATGAAAATGCATTAAAATCCTTTTAGAAAAAATAAGAAATCGTGAAACATAATGAAGCAGAAATAAAGCAAGAATTCTAGGATATAAAGATAAATATTAGGAAATAAAAAATACAGTTATACAAATGAAAGTTAAATATGTGTCATAAACTCTGGACTGGGCAAAGTAAATTGGAGAATTAGAAAATGACACGTGCCTGGGGAACTCATTCAGAATGCAGCACAGAGAGGTGGAGATAGTTAAAAATAACATGAAAAAGCAATTATGTCACATGAAGAGATAGATTGAGAGGTTCCAATAATTGGTTATTAGGAGTTCAAAGGAAGAGAATAAAGGGAATGTTAGACACAGAGCAGGATGAAATAATGGCTGAGAATCTTAAGAAGTGAAGAAAGATATAAGTTCTCAGATGCCAAGATTGCCTCAATTATATGGTAGGGTTAATAAAGAAAAAAATTGAAATCATGAAACATTAACCAAAAAGTGGCCACCTTAAAGTCTACTAGAGAGAGACAGATAACGCATGGAAAATAAAACAAAAAAAAGACTACTGGACTGACAGCAGATCTTTCTTTGGCAACAATAACTCCTAAGAGACAACTTTGTGATATTTAAAAGAATTAAAAGAAAAATTAAATTAGAACTTAGTATTGAACTGAGATTGTATCATTGACTCATCCACCATCCCTTCTTGTAAGAAAATTGTACTGCCCCATCCCACTGACCCAAGGCCATATGATTAGCTGTGGCCAATGAAATGAGAAGGGAAGTGACTTGTGCCCCTTGTGAGCAGAAGCTTTAAGAAACAGTTTGGATCTGCCTTGTTCTCTCCCCTTTGCTACAAATGACATGTTGCAAACTGAGGCTGCTCTGGCCTGATTTCCAAAATTATTAGACACAAGCAGCTGACCTACAGCCAACACATAATGGAAGCAGAATATACACCTCAGTTATCATAAGGTAAAATAAAGACATTTCTAGATCCACACCCACTAAGAGAATTTAGTAATGGCAGACTTTCACTAAAAAACAAAATGGATTATTAAAGGATCTATTTTAGTACAAAGAAAAGGAAAACAAGAGACGAGACACTGGATATTAGAAAAGGAGGTAGCTTAAAATTGAAAAAATTAGAATTACTGAGTCCTAAAAAAACCACAAAAACCTTTTGTTTATGATTCTTTTTCAAAGATAAAACTGAAATAAAAATCTATACCTTTGAAAGCATCAAAGAAGGAAAGAGAAAATATAGAAAATCTTATCAGTTCAATTCTGGCCAAAAAAGAAAGGCAGGGGGGGGGGGAGTGAAGATTACAAACAAAAATCACACAAAGAGACAGCAGAAATAAGTCCAAATATATTACTAGACACAATATACACAAATGAAGTAAACTTACTTATTAAAGATATAATGAACAAACCAACAAACAAAAAACTGCTGCTTATAAAAATCTCACCTAAGGAAACAGAGTCTGAAAATTAAATTGATGTGATAAATCATAGCATATAGCTACAAACTACAAAAAAGCCATGTAGCATTAATAATATCAAAAAATTGTATTTTAACTTTAGTGTTGATAAAGAGATAAAACATTTAAAAATTCAAGCCATAAAGACAATTTAACAATAATGACCTTGTATGTACCTAGCAACAAAGAGTCAAATTAGCAAAAGCAAAACTGTCAGAATTACAGGAAGAAACATATCTAATCACATTATTAGGAAATTTTAACATACCTCTATTAGAAACAAATAGATTGAGCAGAAAAAAAATAGAGTAGAATATAAATAGCATTACTTATATATGGAGAATATGCAGGAGATGTGTCTATAATCTTATTTCAAACCTCACAATCCTTAAAGAATTGCAACATTGGCTTCACCAACATCTTTGGTGGGATAATATTAGTTGATAATTTAAAGACTGATGTTTGTTTAGAATTTAGCTTATGAAGACTGAGATTAAACTGAATTCAACTCAGTTATTGATTTTGTTCCAACTTTATTATATCACAAACCTAGGAATTAAATCTTTACTAGCTCCAACATATAAAACATGTAAATCCAGGGGAAAAAAACTGGCTGCCCATTGTACTTTTTCCTCAGTTGTATTGAATTATGACTGAAAAACTTAAAATTTTATATATTTAAGATATGCAAACTGGTGTTTTGGCATAAATATACCCTGTGTAGTAATCCCCACAAAATCGAACTTACATAGACATCATGTCATAGTTACTGTGTGTGTGTGGGGGGGGGGGGGGGGGTGTATGGTGAGAACACTTAAGATCTACTCTGAGCAAATTATAAGTATAAAATAAATTATTATTAGCTATAGTTACCATGCCGTACATTAGATTTATAGAACGTATTCATCTTATAACTGAAAGTTTGTATCCTTTGACCAGCATCTCTCCATTTACCCCCACGCCCAAGCCCCTGGCAATCACCATTCTACCCTCTATTTTTCCCAGTTTGCCTGTTTTTAGATTCCACATAGAAGAAACATTATGCAATATTTGTCTTTCTCTGTCTGTCTTATTTCACTTAGCATAATGTTCTCCAAGTTCATCCATGTTGTTACAAATGGCAGTATTTCCTTCTTTTTTCAAAAGTAGTATAATATTCCATTGTATACATGTACCACAATTTCTTTATCCATTCATCCACTGATACCATATCTTGGCTATTGTGAATAATGCTGCAATGAATATGGGAGTTCAGATATCCCTTTGAGATACTGATTTCATTTTCTTTGGGTATATACCCAGAGTGGGATTGCTGGATCATACTGTAGTACTATTTTTAATTTTTTGAGGAACCTCCATACTGTTTTCCATAATGACTATAACCAATTTACATTCCCATCAACAGTATTCAAGGATTCCCTTTTCCTCACATCCTTACCAACATTTGTTATCCCTTGTCTTTTTTATAGTAAAGTGGTTTTTGATTTGCATTTCCCTGGTGATTAGTGATGTTGAGCACTTTTTCATATACCTGTTTGCCACTTGCAGGTCTTCTTGGGGAAAATGTCTATTGAGGTCTTTTGCCCATTTTTAAATGTTTTCTGTTTGGGGTTTTTGTTTTTGTTTTTGTTTTTGTTTTTGTTTTTGTTTTTTTAACTATTGACTGCTATAAGTTTTTAAAATATATTTTAGATATTAACCCCTTATCAGATACATGTTTTGGAAATATTTTCTCTCATACCAAATGTTGGCTTTTCATTTTGTTGATCATATCCTTTGCTATGTGGAAGTTTTTTAGTTTGATGTAATCTCACTTGTCTGTTTTCACTTTTGTTGTCCGTGCTTTTGGTGTCATATCCAAAAAAATCATTGCCAAGACCAAAGTCAAAAACTTATTCCCTATATTTTCTTCTAAGAGTTTTATAGCTTCAAGTCTTATGTTTAAGTCATTAATCCATTTTGAGATGATGTTTGTGTATTGTATAATGGTCCAATTTTATTCTTTTGCATGTAGAATAAATTTTTCAAGAGACAGCCCTTTCCCCATTGTGTACTCTTGGCACCCTTGTTGAAGATTAGTTGACCACATATATGTGGGTATATTTCTGGGCTCTCTATTCTGTTCCACTGGCTTATGAATCTGTTTTAATGCCAGTACCATATGATTTTGACTATTATAGTTCTGTAATGTTGTTTGCAATCAGGAAGTGTGATGTCTCCAGCTTTGTTCTATCCTATGTTCATGGATTGGAAGAATTAATATTGCTAAATTGTTCATATTACGCAAAGTAAATTACAGATTCAATGTAATGCCTATAAAAATTGCTACAACATTTTTTACAGAAATAAAAAACACAATCCTAAAATTTGTATCAAACCACAAAAGACACTGATTAGCTAAAGTAATCTTGAGAAAGAAGAACAAAGCTGGAGACATCATTGTATCTTAAATATAATGGAAAGAAATTATCACAATAAATTATTATTTCTAAGTTCCCCAAGTTGTAAACTTTAGAGGGGAAAAAATATATGTTCAAAATGGGAACTGAGAGTTTAAAAGTAGATGGAAACGTACTTCTTGAATTACTGTTAGAATCTGAGGAACTCAGGAATGTTAAAAAGGCAAGAATTCAGAAATAATCAAGTGAAAATGAATGTATACTAAGGTGAATGTGGTCAATGCTGTTATGTTTATATAAAGTCTGACTTCAGCAAAATTGGGAACTGTATCCTGCTATTGAGCACTGCAATACTTTCATTGTATTGTTGGACTTTGTTCTTGAAAAAAAAAATCATCTTTATGTTGCTCCTAAATATAGGAACATAATTCCTGTTTACTGTCTCCCAAGGTTCTTCCTGCTTTGATCGCTTCCCAAATCTCAGATTTCTACTAATAAAAAGTACCTTAAAATAGACATAGAAAATTTGGAAAAACATGGTTATAATCATGACTTTCAATCTCACCATGAGGATAATAAAAGGGTATGGGATTAAATGCTTTAGTGCATCTAACCTGCAAAAGTGAAACAGAACTAAAATCCCAAATATCCAGTGGTATTAAAACAAATCAATATTTCTAAAACTTAAAGCAGTCACACTTCATTTATCAGCCACTGGTACATATATTCATCCTCAACATTTAGTTTATTTTTATAAAGATCCATCAGATTTTTAAAAATATAATAAAACTTAAAATTATGATTTAAAAAGATTTTTATCAGTGAGATTCTATAATTTGTAATCTTTATATAAATTTCATTCAGTGATAGTTATCTTTAGCTGTCATAGAAGTATCACATATTCAGTTGCTTTTTCCTTCTTACTTTTTTTAATTATACATACATGTGGGGTACAACACTGATTTTCAATAATCGTGTACAATGTGTGGTGGTTACATCAGTATAATTAGCTAATTCATCATTACAATACACAATCATTCTTTGTGTCCATTTGACCAATTCCTCATTAGCCCCCTTCCTTCCCCCATCCCCTTTTCCACCTCTAGTTTTCTAAAAGTTCAATATAATACTGTCATTGTTCTCTCTCTCTCCTCTCTCTCTCCTCTCTCTCTCTCTCTCTCTCTCTCTGTCATTCATTTGTTTATTTATGGATTTAGTTCCCGGTTATGAGTGAGAACGTGTGGTATTTCTCTTTCTGTAACTAAGTTGTTTCACTTAGAATAATTTTTTCCAGGCTCATCCACATTGCTGCAAATGGTAGAATTTCATTCTCTTTTTATCGCTGAGTAGTATTCTATTGTGTATGTATACCACAATATCCTTATCCAGTCATCTATCCATCGATGGACATTTAGGTTGGTTCCATCACCGAGCTATTGTAAATAGAGCTGCAATAAACAAGGGAGTGCAGTATCCCTCCAACCAGATGTTTTCCAATCCTCTGGATATATCCCCAGATATGGGATTGCTGGATCATACAGAAGTTCTATCTGTAGTTGTTTAAGGAACCTCCATACTGTTCTCCATAATGGCTGTACTAACTTACAATCCCACCAACAGTGCACAAGGGTTCCTCTTTCTCCACACCCTCACCAGCATCTGTTATTCTCTGTCTTCTTTATAATAGCCAGTCTGATTGATATCTCAAAGTGGTTTTGATTTGCATTTCCCAGATGATTAGTAATGTTGAGCATTTTTTCATATACCTGTTGGCCATTTGTATATCTTCCTTTGAGAAATGTCTATTCAGCTCCTTTGCCCATTTTTTAATTGGATTATTTGTTTTTTTGCTGTAAAGTTGTCTGAGCTCTTTGTATATTCTGGATATTAACCCCTTATTGGATGCATAGTTTGCAAATATCTTCTCCCATTCTGTAGGATGTCTTTTCACACTATTGATTGTTTCCTTTGCTGTGCAGAAGCTTTTTAGTTTAATATAATCCCATTTGTTTATATTTTCTTTTGTTGCCTGTGCTTTTGGGGTGTTATTCATGAAGTCATTGCCCAGTCCTAAATCCTGGATCCCCTATGTTTTCTTCTAGTTTTAAAGGAAAAATCAGTAGCATTTTTATACTCCAACAAGAAACTAGAAGAAAAATAGATCAAGAAAACAAGCCCATTTACAATAGTCACCAAAAAGATAAAATACCTAAGAATAAATCTAACCAAAGAGGTGAAAGATCTCTACAATGAGAACTACAAATCACTAATGAAAGAAATTAAATAAGACACTAAGAGATGGAAAGACATTTCTTGTTCATGGGTTGGAAGAATCAAGGTAGTAAAAATGTCCCTACTACCCAAAGCCATCTACAGACTTAATGCAACCCCCATCAAAATACCAATGACATTCTTCATAGAAATAGAAAAAGCAATCCTAAAATTCACATGGAACAACAAAAGACCCCCAAATAGCCAAAGCAATCCTGAGCAAAAAAAGTAAAGCTGGAGGCATTATACTTCCTGACTTCAAACTATATTACAAATCCGTAGTAACAAAAACAGCATGGTACTGGCATAAAAACAGACATGTGGACCAATGCAACAGAATAGCAAACTCAGAAATCAACCCATGTGTTTACAGCCAACTGATCTTCAACAAGGTCCCAAGAACATACATTGGGAAAAAGACTGCCTCTTCAATAAATGGTGCTTGGAAAACTGGATATCCATTTGTAGAAGAATGAAACTTGATCCGTACCTCTCACCATATACCAAAATCAACTCAAAATGGATTAGAGACTTAAATATAAGGCCTGAAACTTTAAAATTCCATCTTACTTTTAACTTCTACTAAACCAGAGAATCCTTACTTACACCAATAGTCATCAAGGGAATGACTACAATCATTTGATGGCTCTCTAGGATGTTTCTCTAGGATGTTTCAGATCAAACACAGACCCAGAAAGAAAATACAGGTTTTTCATAGAAGACATTTAGGGTTTTATCAGATGGTGAGTTATCAAATATAATACACTGAAAAGTTAGAATGCTAAACATTTCTGCTAGGGAAACAAAAACAGACTTATAAAAAGTGGTCTATTAAACTCATTAAGTCTTTTTGAATTAAATCTAGGGAATAAGAACTACAGATAATTTCTCTATAGTTAAATGACCTTGGAATGTAGGTAAGGTACTATTGGGTCAGACAATTCTTAACAAATGTCGAGTATTCTGACAGACTCCCCTATCAGTTACATATGGCTCATCATTAATAAAAATATCTCAAGACAGACATCTAAGGAAGAGTATCAAGCCTAAGATCAATTCAGTCATTCTCAGATTTTGTGTCATATCAAATCAGTACATGGAACAACCACTGCCTCTACTATTAAAATAGGACCCTAGATTTTTCTATTCTTATATGTAATTAAAAGTTAAAATCCCTTTTCTGTGCCAAAGACAAGCTACGGGGGAAAAAGCAGGCAATCTACTAATAACAGACCAAAAAGAGTTTGGATATGTGAACAATTAGAATTACAATTCACCACTCTTTTTACAAGTTGGGTAAATTGGATGCTTTACTTTAATGAGCCATGAAGAAGGGCTGATTGATTATAGGGGATGTTACTTTACGGTTTACTGTTCACAAATCACTGATCTCCTATTGTATTGTCTATATATGGTAATCTGTTTTCTCCTTGTTTTTTTTGGAAAAGAGCAAAGGACAGGTGGGGGAGAATTTTATATCTTCAAAATTATCCTCACATATCAAAACTGACAGACCTTTGAAGTTTAAAAGCACCTTTCACAATTCCAATTTTGTAAAAGCAAAAAAAAGAGATTTATATCAAAGATATAATACATATAAATTTTGACCTTGAAGCTCAGTGACCTGCCAATTATAAATTAAAAAATTTCTAGGCCTATTTTTCTGGCAATATCAATAAGACATATAAGCTAGTTACCGGATATAAAATACAGAAGTCTGTACAATTCATTACACACAAAAATACTCAAACTAGGAAAAAATATTTAAAAAATAATACTCTTCACAAGAAACACAGAAGTCTTCTCTTGTTCTAAAATTAACTTCACATTATCATTTTTAAAAGTTTTAGGTACTTATTAAACAACAAAAGTAGGTGGACGAAAAGTGAACAGGAAAATGTTTTCAAAACAAGTAATATCACAGAATTGTCAATACTATATACTCAGTATATTAAAATACCTGTTGAAATTCAGTTTCTATAACAGGCAGTCAAGAAAGATAACCAAAAAGAAAAAAACCAAATTCAACATAGTTAAGTCTTTTTAGGTAAAATATTCAGTTACAATGTGTGCATGTGTGGAGAAGGGGAAACCATAACAACTATGAACCACATATTTTGAAGTTCTGTTGCACTAAATGCTTTTTTAGATGCCTTGTTTTTGTTTTGCATTGTCAATTACAAACATGTATTCGTGCTCATTAAAGACAGTATATGGTTTATTATCCTATTTCTTCTAAAACTTCTTCAACCTCTGCATTAATTGGTTTGGTTCATTTCACAAGAACAGCCTATGCTTTCCAATTCAAAAATGCTTATTTTCTTTTTTTTTTAAATGTTTATTTTCTAATTCATAAGTACTAT
>NW_007737499.1:28770-30042 GCF_000696425.1 Galeopterus variegatus | reverse complement strand
TTCCCTAAAAATAATTCGTTCTCAAACTCAAGGTTAAAAACTTTTGTCTCTTATTATTGAGATTAAAAAAAAAGTGTGTGATGGCTAGAAATCTTCTTAGAAAAGAAAAATAAATATTTATGTATTGTAAGGCCTATAAAATATCACTTTTCATATATAGGGAGGTTTTTTCCTGAAATCTATTTTAGGACTATGATTAACAATAACAAAGAAATTTATAGTCTTAGCAAAAATTAAAAATTACCGTTCTACTATAAGATTTACATAATTAAAAGCCATTTTAAAACAACTCCATTCTGAAATCATAAAGGAACTCTTTGTGGCATTTGTTTGCATAATTAAAGGAAGCCAGTACATTCATTAAAACAAATATATTATCATTTATTGCCTCACTAAAACTATTGTTTCATTAATGAGCTGATAAGAATTTTTAAATGCATTAAAGCAAAGGAATATCACAGTCAGAAATGTAAAATTGCTTACAACCTATAATCCTGTCTACCTTTGGTTTTCCTGCAGAAGATATGCACAACATGCACAGCTTTCCTTTTCTTTCTTTTCTTTTTTTTTTTAAGGATCAGAACGCTAGAAAAGATAAGCTTCCATAAAGTCTGGGAAATTAATTAATAAATTCAAGAAAATTCTATCTTCACTGCAAAAACAATAAACAAAGGATTTTGAATCATTGGTCTTTTATAGGAAATAGTCCCTCTGATTGGCAAATTTTAAAGCAACTCAGCAGAGAAAAAAATAAATAAAAATAGATAGGCTTCTAAAAGAGGGGTCAAATCACCTTTCCTGTCCAAGGCAAAAGGATCATTTAGAGAGTTTCTTGACTACTCATTCTATATTTTTTCCACTTTGAAAAATGTGCCTATTTTTGGTATAGAAAACTGTTGAAGAGCAAAAGATCTCACTCAGAATACATTCCAGTGCCAGCTTTGATACTTATCAATTGTATGATCTCTGAACCAGGGAATGACAATATGTAAATTAAATGTTAATTACTAAAAGCAATTAACACTATGNTTTTTTTTTTAAATGTTTATTTTCTAATTCATAAGTACTATTTGCATCTGGGGAAAATAGTATATTCACATGAAAACTAAGCAAAAATCAAAAGATAATTTTCTACATAAATCATTCCCTTGAAGTTCGTAAAATTAAATGAATTAAGTGCAAACTATCAATAGTAATTTAATTTCTACCTTTTCCCTAAAAATAATTCGTTCTCAAACTCAAGGTTAAAAACTTTTGTCTCTTATTATTGAG
>NW_007737499.1:26420-27823 GCF_000696425.1 Galeopterus variegatus | reverse complement strand
AAACATAGATAGCTAGGATAACCTAATCAGTATTTTTCAGATTTTCTTGGCTTAAGGGAAGTTTGTCAATTTCTATCCCCCCTCTATTTTCAGCATGGACAGTTGCTCTGTAAGAGATATACATGCTCAAGGGAAAATTACACAGCACCTGAAGTCATGAAGAACTGCCCATCAGTTAAGCACAGATTCCCGCAGGTGACTTGAGAGTCCCATTTCAATTAAAATGAAATGGAACAGCATGTATACAGTAGATGCAGACTTTCTATCACTTTTTTCTTGGATGCAATCTTTGGGGATAATCTGTAATCCTGCTGTGAAAGAAAATAAACTCAAATGCTACTCTCATATAAAAGATCATCTATCAAAAATATCAAAACACTTTAACATTGCTTAATCCAAAATATTCTAACTCTATTCCTTAAAAAAAAAAAAAAAAAAGAGGGCTGGGGATAATAAGTTAGAAGTAGAAAAGGTAGTAATGAACTCTCCGTTGAAATGGGATTCCACTCATGCCTGAAAATAAACAACTGACTACTGAATGCCTAATGTTACCTGGTAAAACACCTTATTCTTTTAAAAACATAAACACATATTAGTTTTTTTTTCAGGTGCCACATATAATATATATACAATCCAGGAATAACAATTGTTTATGCCTGCATGAAAAGCCTTAAATCAATATATATTTAACTTCCCTCTCTCTTTCTGATAGTTGCTTTACCTTATTCTGGATTGATGTTTAATAGATCAAGTCTCTATCTATGATTTCTATATCTAAACTTTCCCCAGCTCTTTTAGAAAATACATCCTTGTCAGTGTCTCAATTTAACATCATCATTTAACATTTACCCTCTACCAAAATGAATGCTACTCTAAAATCTACACAAATTAGAACATATTGAATATTATGTTAATTTTACACCAAAAAGAATGTTTCCAGATGATAGTAACCCCTTAACAGGTCTTAATAATTCCTTCTGACCCTTATGCTTACTGGTTTCCCTGTCTAGTCCAGAATCTATACTGACCTTAAAGCTCTGCTCCCTGCTACTGTCTTCATTGTAGAAACAGCCTTGCCAACAAGTACAAATAATGCATAAATTCAGTTATTCAGCAGCCTATTTGATAACAATGTAATAAACAAAAATAAGTCATTGCTGTGACTTAATAAGTAACACTGACCTTAGCAAGAAGCTTTTTGTAATAGTTCTCAAACCTAGATAACTATGTTATTGTATTAAACACACTTTCATGTTTGTTTCATGTTTTCTCCAATTATTAGATCAGAGTAAGCCATCACATAAGAAACTCATAGAAGCCCCACATTCACTTTCCTATTAATTGATGACAGTACATAAAAAGCTAGTAAAGGATTGGAAACATGCCTCAAGGGTCCTTTAGAA
>NW_007737499.1:22831-24871 GCF_000696425.1 Galeopterus variegatus | reverse complement strand
ATGTAACACCTGAAACTATAAAACTCCTGAAAGAAAACATAGGGGAAACACTCCAAGATACGGGTCTGGGTGAAAATTTTATGGAAAAGACATCTAAAGCATAGGCAACAAAAGGAAAAAAAAGACAAGTGGGATCTTATCAAACTAAAAGGATTCTGCACAGCAAAAGAAACAATCAACAGACTGAAGAGGCAACCAGCAGAATGGTAGGAAATACTTGCAAACTATTCATTCAACAAAGGACTGATATTCAAAATATACTAGGAACTTAACAGCAAATAATAATAATAATCCAATTAAAAAATGGGCAAATGACCTGAATAGATATTTCTCAAAAGAAGATATAAATGGCCAACAGGTATATGAGAAATGCTCAACATCACTAATCATCAGGAAAATGCAAATCAAAATCACAATGAGATATCATCTCACCCCAATTAGAATAGCTGTTATCAAAAGACAAAAAACAAATGCTGATCAGGATGCAGAAAAAGGGGAATTCTTATACACTCTTGGTAGGAATGTAAATTAGTACAGCCATTATGGAAACCTGTATGGAGGTTCTTCAAAAAACTAAAAACATAAGTAGCATATGACTCAGCAATCCTAATGCTGGGTATTTATCCGAAGGAAAGGAAATTAGCATACCAAAGAGATATCTGCACCCCCATGTTTACTGCAGCACTATTCACAATAGCTAAGATATGGAATCAACCTAGGTGTACATCGATGAATGAATGAATAAAGAAAATGTGGCATACATCAACAATGAAATACTCGCAGCCTTAAAAAAGGTTGAATTTCTGTCATTTGCAGCAATATGAATGAGCTCATAAGACATTATGTTAAGTGAAATAAGTCGGACGCAGTAACATAAATATTGCATGTTCTCACTCATATGTGGGAGTTAAAAAAAATAAGTTGAACTTTTAGAAGTAGAGAGTAGAACTGTGGTTACTAGAGGCTCGGAAAGGAGGGGGGAAGGGAGGATAGGGAGAGGTTGGCTAATGTATACAAAATTACAGCTATACAGGAAAAGTAAGTTCTAGTGGTGTGCAGTAGTGCTAGGCATTTATAATTAACAATAATTTATTGTATGTTTTCAAATGGCTGGAAGAGAGTAGCTCAAATGTTCTCATCACAAAGAAAACATAAGTTTTTGCCATGACAAATTTGCTAACTAACCTGACTTGATCACTACACATCATATACATGTACTAAAATATAACTCTGTACCCCATAAATATATACAAACAATACATTTCAATTAAAAAATAAATTCCTAAAAAAAAGAGAAAGACAAATTATATTAATCAGAAGAGTTGATTGATTGTTTTGTGAGAANAATCCTATTTACAATAGCTACCAAAAAAATAAAATACCTTGGAATATATTTAACCAAGGAGATGAAACATCTCTACAATGAAACTACAAAACACTGATGAAAGAAATTAAATAGGACACACATAAAAAGGATACTCCATATTCACAGATTAGAAGAACTAATATTGTCAAAATGATAATACTATCCAAAGTGATCTACAGATTCAATGAAATCCCTATCGAACTTCTGACATTCTTCACAGAAATAGAAAAATAATCCTAACATTTATACGGAACACAAAAGACCCCAAATAGCCAAAGCAATGCTGAGCAAAAAGCACAAAGCTAGAGGCATTACACTACCTGATTTCAAAATATACTACAAAGCTATAGTAATCAAAATAGCATGGCATTGGCTTTTTTTTTTTTTAAAAAGAACCTGTTAGACCAATGGAACAGAATAGAGGACCAGAAATAAATCTACCTATCTACAGCCAACCAAACTTTGACAAAGGTGCCAAGAACATACATTGGGGAAAAGACAGCCTCTCCAATAAACGGTGTGAAAAAACTGGATATCCACACACAGAAGAAAGAAACTAGACCCATATCTCCCACCATATACCAAAATAAACTCAAGTAGATTACAGAATTAAATGTAACACCTGAAACTATAAAACTCCTGAAAGAAAACATAGGGGAAACACTCCAAGATAC
>NW_007737499.1:6442-21597 GCF_000696425.1 Galeopterus variegatus | reverse complement strand
AGGGAGGATAGGGAGAGGTTGGCTAATGTATACAAAATTACAGCTATACAGGAAAAGTAAGTTCTAGTGGTGTGCAGTAGTGCTAGGCATTTATAATTAACAATAATTTATTGTATGTTTTCAAATGGCTGGAAGAGAGTAGCTCAAATGTTCTCATCACAAAGAAAACATAAGTTTTTGCCATGACAAATTTGCTAACTAACCTGACTTGATCATTACACATCATATACATGTACTAAAATATAACTCTGTACCCCATAAATATATACAAACAATACATTTCAATTAAAAAATAAATTCCTAAAAAAAAGAGAAAGACAAATTATATTAATCAGAAGAGTTGATTGATTGTTTTGTGAGAAGGAATAGCGGTGATAAGGTTATCCAGAGAGAAGAGACTGTCGTGAGTAACCCCAAATCTCAGCTAAACCACAATCTTCATCACCCTATCTGGGGTTAGATTCTCAGGGGAGGATTAGCCATGGCTGAAGTGCAGAGAGACCTTGGGCATGCTCACCTTACCCATAGACCAGCAACTAGTCAACAGTTGATTGGGGTTGAATTCCTGGCAAGGAGAGGAAGGAAGGCCAACTGGTTTGTTCTCTCACAAATAATCTAGTCCTTCCTAAATTTATAAAATTCCAACTAAAAAATATCCAAAGAAAGAAGAAAAAAAAGTAAGTTATCCACCAAATCTTCATAAATAAAGGGCCAATGAACTAATTGTACACCTCTATAACTGAACCAAATGAAATTGCAGTTTTTGGAGGTCAAAATAGTTCAATCTAAGCTCCAAGAAGATTAAAAATTAGGACATAATAATTAAAATTAAATGAGTGTCTTAATGCCTCGTATTTATTGCTGAGATATATTAAAATTTTTAAATGTTCCACACC
This sequence comes from Galeopterus variegatus, assembly GCF_000696425.1. Taxonomy (NCBI): domain Eukaryota; kingdom Metazoa; phylum Chordata; class Mammalia; order Dermoptera; family Cynocephalidae; genus Galeopterus; species Galeopterus variegatus. Next base: position 20,701 of record NW_007737499.1, on the reverse strand, counting down.
TAGAAATTCTGTAACTATGTTGAGCCAGGGAGTGTCATCAAAAATTGTACAGATATTTTGACAGGACAAAAGGCAAATAAAATATGGAACACAAATAAAGTTTATAGAACCATCCCCTCTTGGACATGGGAATGCAACGGACCCCCAAACATAAATTGTTGTAATTTATAAGATCAGCCACCTAGAAGGGTTTGGGGACAGAGGGTGGAAACTGGATTTGAGAGTTGGTTGAAACAAAGAAATTATGAGTAGCTGTCAGGAAAAGTCAGGATGCAGCATCCAGCCAGAAAAAAGTACCAGCATGTTGTTAAATGGAAAGGAATAACAAAATGCCTATAAGAGCTGGTGGGGCAGCAAAGCGGTAGATGGAGAAGTACGGACAGGTAAGAAATTTTGAAAGAGTTAAAGATCATGGTTCTAAACCATATCCAGAAACCAGCTTTCTTCAGTCACCTCTACTTTAGCAAATTTCACAGAAAATATGCCTAAAAATATTTTCACAGAAAATCTGTCTGAGTTCAATTACTCAAAGCAATGGCTATCATGCTAGAGCATACCAAAGAAAGGATATATATTGTGAATGTAAAAAATATAAGCAGGTATAATTCACATGAACACTGGCATTAACACAACAGATTTAGGAGAAAGGCCAATTAATATGGTAAAAATTGAATTTTGGGAATGAGTAAAATTAAAAACATAAAGCATGGAATGTCCTCCTCTACAGCTAGTTACTCATTAAGTGGTATTAATTAATTTATACTATACTAAGCAGATTGTGATCTCAGACAAGGCAAACAGTATTCAATAAATATTAAACTTTACTTATCAGGACCTTGGATTTCTAATTATAAAAATATAGTGATTATCTAGTCTAACCAGTTTTTCTTCAGACCAGCTCACTACACCCTGGTTTTCTATTAGAGAAGGAAAGTTTGCTCCTGTGGTGCTGTGGAACTCCTCTGAATCCTTTTTACAAGGAGGCCTCTCATCTTTCTCCCATTACGGAACATAATATCTCACTGGTATAAGTCAGTGCTTCTCATAAATTAATGTGCATTTGAATCACTTAGAGATCTTGTTAAAATGCAAATTCTAATTCAGGAGATCTGGGATGGGGCCTGATTCTACATTTCTAACAAGCTCTCGAGTGATACAAATGCTGCTGGTCCATAAACCACACTGCCGAGCAGCAAAGGTCTAAGATATCTGGAGGTATCAGTGACTTTGAGAAAAGTAGCATCAGTCTACACTAGCTTTTCTGAAGTCAACAGAGCAGTAGTTCAATGAAATATTCATATTCCAGATGAAATCTAGAGTATACTTTGCAGTTTCAACTTGTTTTCAAGTTCCCAATAACAAAAATATAATTTCTTTTCCACTGACAATATTTCAATTTATAGCCATAATTTAATCATGTCAGTTAGAAAGCAAACTACATCTACATTTCATTTGTGCATATGGGTTGTAAATAGCTATGTTCTATTTCAAAAGCAACAGTATTGATATTTGAGATTTATTCATAAAATAATGACTTTATCCCTTAATAAGACATAGAGTATACTTTCAAATCTCAATTGAAATCCAATATTTCCTATATGAAATTTACTTTTGACAATTAGAAATAAACTCTCATGATTCTTTCTGTTTGGAAAAAAAAATAAGCATCAAGTATTTTTAAAGGATTTTACAAAGCAAGATTTAGAGACCATACTTATTTATTAAAAAAAAAAAAAGAGAGAGAACAAGAAAGTGTCGATACTAAGTTATGAACTCTAAAAACCAAAAATATTACAAAGAGGCAATTCCATACTTATTAATATGTTTAAGTATATGTACAAGTCAGTTATTTGAAATTTAGAACATAATTTCCCACCTAAAAATGGTGTTGTCACTAGGCTAGATCACAATGCACAAACTAATAATTCGGTTGAAATATTGCTTGCCTTACCAAAATAGATATATATCTGAAAATTTTACCAATAATTTAAAAGACAAACACTGCAATTAAATAAGAAATCATTTTCAACTTATCTTAGATGTTAATGTTTCAGGAGGATGCTTAAAATGAAGATGAATAGAGTATTAGTCCATTTTCTGTTGCTTATAACCAAATACCTGAAACTGGGTAATTTATAAGAAAACAAATTTATTTCTTACAGTTTTGGAGGCTGGGAAGTCCATGGTTCAGGAGGTGTATCTGGTGAGGGCCTTCTTCTGGGTGGAAACTCTTTACAGGGTTCCATGGAGACCACAGTATCACATAGAGAAACTGACATGAACAAGTGATCTCTAATGTGCTCACTTATAAGGACATCAGTGCCCCTCCTGTGACAACCTACTAAACTATTAACCTATTAGTCCATGAATGGATTANATCAGTGCCCCTCCTGTGACAACCTACTAAACTATTAACCTATTAGTCCATGAATGGATTAGTCCATGAATGGATTAATCCATTCATGAGAGCACGGCAGTCACAATCCCTTTCAACACTGCCACAGTCTGATTTCCCACCCTCTTATCACTGTTACAATGGGAATCAAACTTCGATGAGTTTTGGAGGACATTCAATCCACAAGTGCTTTAGATCTCCCTGACACACGACTTCAGTTCAAAATGTTATTTTTTTCCTTAAAACAGACTTCATTTGCATTATTTCTGCACATTAACCATAAATAAGGATTGTTTCTTGCTTAAATTCTTAAGTTTAATCACATCATTAGAGTTTATGAATGGGGAGGAAAAAAATTGAAAGAGAGCAGAGATGTTTCTGAGGGCAAAACCTGGAATAGAAAAGGAAGAAGAAAATTTGTTGCAGGGATTGCATTTGTGCCTATGAAAAAGAGGTTGCCTACAGTGGTATAAATGTGGAGAGAAAGAAGTAGAAAGCATTCAAAAACATGACCTCATAAAGGAGAAGATATGGTTTGGAAAACATTGGGTCAGAAATTTCTCCATTGATCTAGAGAGAAGTGGGGAGCCAGACAATGTTTCAAAGTAGATGACGCATATGTTGAGCTTTGAGAAATAACTAGTTAGCTCACCCTCCATTGAAGATGGAATTTAAAGCAGAGAAAAAGCATGTCCAAAGGGTAGGTATGAAATTGCAGGATGTGTTTAAATAATATCAAGTAGTTTGGTATTTCTGGAGGGCGAGGTGAAATATGGAAAGTGTGAATCACAGTTCATTAGTAACTGGGAAAGAAAAGAAAAAGCAGTAGAGGAGGTGTAGATGTTTAAGGTTTTCAAGTTATGAGCAAGGTAAATCAGGACCCTTAGTGATTGCTTGGTTATTTGAATAGGAGGGCTGCTGGGAGGAGACTGGAAAGACCCGAAGGTTTCTAGATTGGTTGAATGAGTAAATAAGAAATAAATTAAGATAAGTAGTACATGGAAGAAATAATAGGTTAAGACTCAGACACAATGCATTTGAGCTACTTGTAGGACATCCAAGCAAATGTATATTTGAGAGACAGTAAGACACCCGAATCTGAATCCTGAGATAGAGGTTCTGGCTTACAGGTCATGAGCATGTGGATGACATTTAAACCAAGCATGTGGATTAAATTTCCCAGGGAGCACATGAGGTATGAAAAGAGGGTCAAGAATCAATATTTAGGAAACACCAAAATTTAAGGAGTGAATCAAATAAAAAGAACTGATAAAGGGGCTTGGAAAATGTTTAGAAATGCACTTAGTAAGCAGAAAAGACTGGTATCAAGAGAGTTCAATGAAAAGAGAGCAGCCATTAATATCAAGTGCTACAGAGAGATAAAATAACTAGACAGAAAAGTGGCCTTTATATCTGACAATTAGTATATCAACATGGATCTTAGTGAGAGTGGTTTCATAAAAGCAGTAAAATGAGAAATCAGATTTCAGTGGGTTAAAGAAATGGGAGAGTTTAAAAAAAAACAGTGAGCAAGATGGTTCTTTAGAAACTTTTAAATAAGAACAAAATGAAGCAGTACCTAGAAGAAGCATAAAATGAAGAGAGAGTTGTTTGTTTCTGTTTGCTTGTTTGTGTGGACAGGACAGACGAGCATATTAACACTCTGAAGTAGACAGAAGTGTTACAGAACACAGACATGAAGAAAATGCACAAGATAGTGAGGATAACTGAAGGAACAAGCTTCCAGAGGAGATAGGAGATAATGCTTAAGAGCAAATATGGAAGATTGGTCTTCAAGTGATACACTGTCAGTAGACTATGTAGATCATCAGGATTCAACCTAAAACCTTATTCTGTGACATCAGCAATTTCTTTAAATTTAAGTCATATCAAACTATTAAATGCTAGCAAATGAAATTTAAGAAATAAAAAAAAAATTCTACACATTAGAAATAAGAAATTTACAAACCTTGCTTCTCAGAGATACAAGGTTTCCTTCTCTTATTTTAGCTTTACGATAAAATATATCTTATCGATGAACTGGAAGTATAATGGTTGTTCTCCTTACATGATGAAAAGAATTTAGAGGTACTAAAAAGTAGTTAATGGATTTTCTATTTTCGTGTCACAAATATATATACCAAAATGTATCTAACAATCATTCAACTGTATGTCTCAAATACACCTTTTGAAATATCTGAGATTAGGGATTCTTAGTGAAATACTTTCTAAGTTGCCTATTTTTTGCTCTCTAAACTTATTACTCTTAAAATCACATTCGAAAAAACTTATTTGATTTTATTCCTAAAATGAGAGGGCACAGCCAATTTCTTTATTGTCTGTATGTACATTTCATTTTTAATAACCCAGGCTAACTTGAAAAATGCTGAATAGAAAACAGGCTAACAATTTTAAATAGAAAGGAAGTTACGCTGTAATATCTGTTCCATCTGCTTACCTCAAAATGTAAAGATATGTTAAATCAGATTTTGTATTTTATTTTATTAAACCAAACATTTAGGAAGATAACTAGAAGATTCATTGAACAAAGGATTGATATGCCAAAAGTTGAAAATTAGACACACTGCAACATTTTTGGAAATATCATTATGGCATTGCAAATGAAAGTGTATATGTATTTGTATGCACATATATATATGAATACATATATAAACTAGCTCAAAAGAAAGGTGGGCCCAAAAAATTATTTTAGGAATTTTTCTTTGACTCTTCTATTCTAGTCTGGCTATAAAAATATAAAATATTCAATGGGCTTAGTCAATGTTAATGATTCCCCATCTTTGAAATAATGACTTTCTATTACATTAAATTTATCATAAAATTTCTATAAAACTCCTAAAAACATTTTATGAAACTTTTTTTTTCTATTTAAAAATATTTTATTTCAATTATTTTATTTTTTTCTGGTGGAACATTTATCTTTTCAATCAATTTTTCATCTTGAACATTCTGTACTACCCTTAATAGGAATTAAACAGATCTATGCTTAAGAAATATTTGCCTAAATATTCAAACATTACCAGGTAGAATACTTACATAATATCAAGAAGTACATCACATGTTCTCAAGTAGAAACCATGCCTACCATATGCCAAGCAGTATGAAAAACATATGAAATTTTTTAAGTCAATACTGACCACAATAACCCTATGAGGTATATGCTATGTCCATTTTAGACATGTTTGGGAAACAGAAACTCAAAGAGGTCAACTTACCCTGTATTATATAGCAGAGCCAAATATCAATCCCTGACTATTAAATTCAGAAGTTTATGAAACATAACGCATACATACTAATCACTACTTTATCCCAGCACTTTTCAAAAATTAAGAGATTCATTTGAGTGCAGCCTATTTTTCCTAATGTGCATCCGTTTTCTGTGGAGGATATGAAAGATTTATAATAAAGGTGATTTCTAAGATTAGTAGTGATAGATCTAAATATCATCCAAACCCCATCATGGAAAAAAGTAAACAGCATCAATGACATTTAAGGGAAGTATATGTAATTCTTCATTTATTCTTTTGTAAAAATGAAATTTTATCAAAACAATAGGCTAAAATCAAAATGCCATTTAACTCCTATTCTGGGTTACTGGAGTGGCGATAAACCTGAATATGCTTAAAACAATGCCTTAATTATTCTAAATGAAAGGTGATCGTTGCCATAAAAAAAGTCCTAAACATTGGGTGTGGAGTCTTGAGAAGGAAATGCTAGGAAGAGAAATAATGCTAGAATTCTACTGGTGAAATTGAAATCAGACAGACCTGGTAATGAAAAGCAAAATGGGAATTCTCTTGCCTGTCAGATACACAGTACACATTCAGTACACTGCCTTAGGGTCCGTCAGCCTCTGTGCCGCAATCTAATCCATGCGTATCTAAGAATCTCACCACTCCTAGGTATAACATGCTGACAAGATGCACAGAGAATGGAGGAGTGGGTTCCCTAGCTCCACCCCAAATCCTCCTACCCCTATCCAAATAAAAAGCAGCATCCCTCATCTTCATTCATGAACCAAAAAGTATGGCCATCAAACCACTTTTCCAAGATGGTGTTTAAAGTCCTACATCTAAACCACTGTTTAATGTCTTTACTGTAAACCACTGTTTAAAGTTTTTGGTGAATAATGTTTCTTTTTGACTTCCCTATGGACACAGTTACTGCAAAGGTAGGTGGATATGTTCATTCCTGTTTCTTAAAGGATTTCAACTCTTTTCTCTAAACTATGCTCACAGTTATTGACATTCATTTAGTATATGCCATTCATTTAGTAAATATAACTTCATTTAGTATACACCACCATTTAATCTAGGTTTGTGTTAGCCAGAAAATTATTAGAACCATACCGAGCAGCTCAGGAGAATGCTAAATTGTTGATAATATATACATACTGACAGATTCAACCTGATAGGACATTCATTCCTACCTCCTTAATTAAGATGTCTGGAAATTTACAAATTCCCAGATTGCTGTCTTAAGTGAAGAAATTTCTGCAATTTATTTGGAATGTAAGCCTTCTTTACCAAGACTGAACTTTCTAGCTTCCCCCTAGGAAATGCTGAAATCTTATTCTAGTTAAAGGCCTGGAAGAATAAGGGGTAGGTATAAGGAAGATACTAACTTATGCCTGCAGATTATCTCACTTAGGCAAGGAAATGACCGTATCTTCAAGAAAGGATCTAACAATCTCCACTACGGGGAGGGATAAGTGCTTCTAAGAAGAAGGAGGGTTCTAAGTGGGGAAGGGGGAAGTAGGATTCAGGATCAAAATGCTACCAATTCTTGGGTGCCTGTGGCTTTATCAATCAACAACCTACTGCTAGCAAAAGGGACAGTATAAAAGTTATGAATTTGAATAATGGTATATTTCAGTAGGCACAGGATCAAATGCTCTAAATTTGATTTTTGGGACTACTGCCAAAGTAATGCTGCAGGAAGAGTATATTTCATGTGCCGCCCCAACTCTGTGATGAATCCCACACCTCTATATTTGCTCACTCAGGATGCAGGGCTTTTTGAGTAAGCTGCTGATTAGCTGGGCTTAAGTCACTCATCGGCCAGAAAAGTCTCATGGTTTCTGTAATTGTCACAGTACATGGTGATAAGGAAGATGGGCATCACAATGGGTATTTATCCAAAATAGGACACTAAACTGTAAATAGGAATGGGGGATGGTGGAAAATGGATAAAAAGAAAAATACATATCTACCATAGACGACAAACCACATAGCCTCTGGGACATTATATGTTAGTTTTATTTTCCTTTCATTAGTTGACCTCCCCCCAAAAAGCCATACTTCAGAGACCATATATATTATGCTCAAACATTTTTAAATTAGTAATTTTTTCCTTTTGTCTTTCTGAATATATGAGCTTTGTTCTGGTCACTCAAAGCATCTATCAGAGTGGAGGTTACAATTAGTGACTAAGGGTTTTGTTTTGGTTTAGTAACATAGGATTTTGTGACATAAGAAATTCAAAAAGAAAGAACAACGTAATGTGCAGCTTCTAGTCTACAAAATAGGACTTATGGATCGAGACAGGCTTGTAATCCAGATTGTCAACTTGAAAAAGTTACTGTTTCTTTATATCCCGTTTTAGCAAATCAAGAGACAAGCATGTTTAGCTGAACATGTAGCTTCAGTGTAAGGGACATCCAAACAAGAACAGGATAAGACATATGGGAGAGTCTGCTTCTTCCATGTCTCAGAGGCAGGGAAGAGAGAGGAAGCAGAACAAGACTGTCTTCGTGTGAATTGATTTTCCATTGTCTGTGCTCTGCCTAGAGAGGAAGCAGCTCATTAGATCAGCAAGGGTAAAAGTGAGGGCAGAACAGGTCTCTAGCTTCTGGATCCTTGTTCTTGACTCTGAAAAGAAACTGCCTTTTGGGCTGCCTCTGATGACAAAGCCCTATCACCTTGGCAGGAAAGCACTGGCAGGGAGGAGGACCCAAGGTTTAATCTGCTGATTAGCCTTCAGTTCCTGTGTAGTCTAAAAGGGAAGCAGAGGCAGCTGAGAGTCTGGCTGGGGCACCTACCTGAGCAGGTGCCATAACTGCAGGGAGGATGCTGAACAGACTGTTTTGTGGAATCAAATGGGACATGTATCCAGGTCTCATTGGAGTTAAGGGCAGCAGTAGCAGAGTCGGTGAGATCAAGGCGGCTAGTACTGCAGGGGGGCACAGCCCAAGGTGAAGGGCAGCAGATGTCATGTTACACCAGCTGCAGACCCCAGCCATAAACAAACGCCAGCAGGGCAAGCAACAACCAAATGGCTGAAGAACTTCACTCGGTGGTAGAGGAGTCAAGGGACCCAAGTCTTCTCTTCCACCTTACAGATGAATAAGCTGTCCTCTTCCCAGGCATCAAAGACGTTATCTGAGAGACTAAGCTTTCTTGGCCCAAGACAGACTAAAAGGCATTATTTTAAATTTTACAATATTTCACCTTTTCCTGCTCCGCCATCAGTCTTTCCACTGTTTCAACTGCTGAGGCCAAAAGCTCTGCCACCACTTTTGACTCCTCTTCTCTCCAGCCCACGACTACACTCCTCCTTACTGATGCTGTTCTAGCCACATGGCTTCCTTGTGGTTCCCTGAGCATGCTGGACACACTGCTACCTCAAGGCCTCAGCACTGGTGCTTTTCTCCACCTGGGATGCTCTTCTCTTGGATGTGCACACAAATCATTCTTTTATTCTTTGCCTCAATGGCACTTTCTCAGTGAAGCCTAGTCTGATCTTATTTAAAATTACAATTTGCCTTCACTGGCTTTCCTCAGCCCCCTAGAACTCCTTCTCTGCTTTTTCACTACGGCAATGATCATCTTCTAACATATTCTATATTTGTTTTTATTTATTATGTCTCCTGCCAATAGAACATAAGCAGCACAGCTGCAGGGATCTTTGTGCATTTTATTCATTGTTATATTTCTAAAAATAGAGCCTGGCATTACAGTAGGCAGTAAGCAAATATTTGTTAAAGGAATGATTAGCCAGAAGTTCAAGATTCAAGAGGAAAATCAGATTAGTTATACACCAAATTAAGGAAATCACATTTTCCCTACACATCCATTTGCCCTTGATATTACAAGTGCTCAAAGATGACTTGTTGATTCTTCATGTATGCACTCCGACCGTATTCTTATTTTCACTTTTCCCCATTCCCCAGTTCAGCCCCTGAACTAAGTGATGTCTAATGAGAGTAAAACCAAAACTATGAAGTTTATGTAAAAATAGCAGTTAACATTTATTGAATATTCCTTAGCTACTGTTCAATTACTTTACACATATAAGTGCATTTGATACAATAACCTTACCAGGTAAACAATATTATCAACCCCACTAAACACATGAGGCAACTAAGGCATAAGAGGTTTGGAATGTTTCCCAAAGTCACAATGTAGTAGAACCTGGACTCAAACCTAAGCAGTGTAACTTCAAAGTCCACGCTCTTAACTGCACCCTGAGGCATGTGCATTTCCAAGAGCTGCTTGGACACCTTGCAGCAACTGCCTGCTTATTTTGTGCACTCCACTATACTAAGACCTACTTCTTTAAATGAAAGCAAAAAAACATTTCTAGGAGAAGTTACAGTAACATGAATATATCAAGCAAAACGCTAAAAATACCCAAGCATAGCAGAGTTTTTTAAATCATACAAATGATATCATCTAAAAAAGTACGCTATAAAAAAAGTACTTGTTTATTTATTTTTACTATTCTTATGGTAACTCTGGAGAGAATGGAACTAACGGAAAAGGAAAAGTTCTGAAAACAGAGAGAGTACATAGTATACAGGTTGGCAGATGAGGCAAGAAAAAATCCAGAGATAAAAGGTAGGCAAAATCAATCACTGCTAAATTGCAAAAATTACTTAGCCTTCCTGGGTCCATTTCTTCATTTATAATAGAGGTGGTTAAGAACAAAAGAAGTATAAAGGAACCCTCCCCAGTTCTAAAACCTACGATTGTCTATAAGTCCAAATTAAGTTTTGTACTTAAGTTCTATAGCATTGTCATGGAACTGCATTCTCTTTAATATTTCATCCAGTTAACAAGTCTTCTGTTATTTAAATATTTCAGCAGAATTTATGTTGTCATTGAACATTTAAAGGACCCTTTAATGAACAGCATCAGTTTTTATAAACTCATTCAAGTCCTATTTTTATTTAAGACTTTAAAAATCCAAAAGATTAAAATAAGAAATTAGAAAAAAAGTGTTGAGTAATTTAGCTAGGTTTGAGATCGGATTTTCTTAAATCAGTAGTTTCCAACTCAAAAATATTAAAATCAAAGTCATTTTTTAGCTTATTATTGTGAGATAATTATAGACTCACAAGTAGTTGTAAGAAATAATAGAGAAAGATTGCTTATACCCTTTGCCCAGTTTCCCCTAATGGTACCATTTTGCATAACTGCCAGTGAATATCACAACCAGAAAATTAACATTAACACAATCCTTATCCAGATTTCACCATTTTTACCCACACTCATTTGTGTATGTGTGTGTTTCTGCACTCAGTTCCATGCAATTTTATCATTTTATCATGTGTAGATTCATGTGAATACCAACACAGTCAAGACAGAATAGTTTCATCACAAGGATTCCTCAACCTGTCCTTTGATAACCACAGATGCTACCTTCCCTCCCTATTTTTTTTTTAAAGTGAAAGAAAACCAAAGAAATTTGTCTAGGCAATAGCATCTTAATTTAGGTTCAACCCATAAAATGGTTATTGATAAATTTTAAACTACTAGAATTAAGAAACTATTTAGATTACCAAGGCGGATTCTTAGGTAATGGGAAAAAACACACTAAAAATAACGCCTTTATTTGTTCTCTACCAAACAAGTAAATTTAGATTGACAGTATCTCTGGGAAATAATTTCAGTATGTAGTTCTAGATTGTAAGATTTTACTAAGATTAAATTGTGACTTAAGCAGCCAGTATTCATTTGGAAAGTGAAGAAAACCATAGTGTAAACATTTCAGCCAAAAAGTTAACATTCTAATCAAAAGAGTATTCAAACTACATTTTCTAAGAAGAAAATAAAAGTAACATATTCTAACTAAAATTTAGGATTTAGTTATTTGAAGAAAAAATTCATAAATGTAGAATAAATGGAAAGTCAAAGGGATAGATGCATATATGTTTTCATATTTTATATATATAAACATTATATGTGAAGATTATAATATTTGAATTCCAAGGTTCTAGTGCAAGTTTACATTTTTCCATCACATCTGTACTTTAACAAATGCAAAGAACTTATGCTTAATGGAGATGTTTAGAACTATTCCCCGTAAGTTAATAAACCAAAACTACTTGAGGTCTACATTTTTCTGCTTAAAAAATGCAAAGGTATATTAACTATAATTTTCTATAAAATTAAGGCAGCAATGATACTGAATTATGCCAAAATTTCGCCTAAACTGACTCTGTCTCTCCCTCCCTCAATCCTTCTTATCCTTCCTTCTCCCTTCTTGCTTCATTTCTTCCTTCCTTTTTAAACTTTGTTATTATGGAAATTTTCAAACCTATTCAAAAGCAGAGAGATAGATCAGCATAATGAACTGATATACACATTATCCAGATCCAACTATCATCAATGTAAGACCAATCTTTATCACCTATACCCCAAATCACTTACCACATCATTCCAATTATCCAGAAGCAAATATCAGACCATATCATGTCATCTGTAAATATTTCAGCACGTATTTCTAAAATAAAATTATTCTTATCTTGTAAACAAAATTATAATACTTATCATACCTAACAAATTAATAATTCCTTTACAGCATGTCATCAAGTGGTCGGTGTTCATATTCCGTAAGTTCCTTAAATCCCTTATAATTCACAGATTCTCCCTCCAGTTCTTTATTCCACTTGCAATTTTTTCAGTTGAAGGAAGCAGATCTTCTATCATGTAAACTTTTCCACAGTCTAAATTCTGCTTATTGAAATGATTTCTTGATCAGATACCAGCTCAGTTCTGTGTGTATGTGTGAGAAAGAGGGAGCAAGACTAACTGGTAAAGAACATGACAGTTTTAAAAAATCCAAAAATCTTCAACACGTCCCTCATCAAGAGGAGGGAGGGAAGTTGAGGGACTGTGGAGAAGGGACAATCTCCGCCCCTTGAATATGGACAGGCATGTGAGCAGTTTGTAACCAACAGAATAAAAGGAAAGTGGTGTTGTGTGACTTCTGAGGCTAGGTTAGAAAAGCAATGCAGATTTTGCACTGTTCCTTGGGACACTTGTGCTTGGAGCCCTGCGGCTGCTACGATGTGAGGAAACAGCAGCCTGCGGAGAACCATGTGTCAATTCTCTTACAGGCAGTTTACCCCAAGACTCCAGACAGGTGAGTGAATGAATTTCAGATACTCCCCATTCCCCAGGTGTAGAGTCAGCCCCCGTTTTCAAGTCTTCCACATTTATAATAATAAAATGGTTAAGTCCCTAAGTTTTATAAGTTTTTGTAACAATAGCGACAGGTACAAGGAATGTTTTGTAGTACCATAAGGAGGTATATATCATCTGGATGTTTCTCTTTTTGTGTTATCAGCCACTGACAATCATATGTAAATTAATAAATTAGGACTTGTAAAATAATGATATTCCATTTCTATTATTCATCCTTCATTTGTTAGTTGGAATACTTCTATAAAAAGAAACTTTCCCTCATCAACTGTTTGTTTACTATGAAAAACAGATCATATAAGAAAAACAGCATAAATGTTTGATTTTTTATTCCTAATCTACTAGTTTTCAAAAGAATGAATTGGTTTCATAGCATCTTTCAAAAGTGAATGATGAGATTTTATAAAGAAATACCTCGTATGCTTTGCCCAATTTTCCTCAATGGTAATATTTTGCAAATTTATAGTATAATATCATAATCAAGATATTGACATTGATACAATTCACTGATCTTTTTGAGACTGCAGTATTTTACTTATACTTGTGTGTATTGTGTGTGTTTGTGTTTGTGTGTGTTAAGTTCTAAACAGAACATCAAAAATATTTTTTATTTTAAAGATACACAACATGAGGTCATTCTAACAGAATTTAGTACTACGGGATTTTTACTTAACTTTAGCAATCTGTCATTCTTCTTTCAACCGTATCATAAATCTCAGTTTTCAATAATACCCACATAATTAATCATTTGATTAAACACAAAAAAGACACGAACAATAATCTCAATACACCATCAATACCACAACCAAGAATGTGATTTTTTAAATCCATTTAATTTTTTTGCTATTCTTTTTGTCAGTAAGATATAACCCACTAAGAATAAACAGCTATCCAAGAACTTTTTTTTTTTTAAAGATATTTAGAAAAGTTTCTTTCGTGTGTTTATGTCACTAATTGGATACACATATTTAATAATTTGAAATTTCTTCTTTTTAACATTAATTTTGTTTCAAAATTATATAAAATATTTACATGGTTCTAAACTCAAACCTACAAAAGTTGGTATTTTGGTAACCTTCCCTCTATTAAAGGCAAAATTGCTTTTAAAATTTTATGGTTTATCTTGTTGTTTTATTCAATATAAATAAGCAACTATATATAATTATATCTCCCCATTTCTTAGGTAAATGGTACCATATTATATATCTTTTTTTCTTATGTTATAGTATTTCCTACAGATTAATTTGCCTTTGTATTTAAAGATATTTACATCCTTTTCACTTCTGCATATTACTACATATTCTGGATGAATGGGGTCTTCCTTTCCATTTTAACAACCGTTTTTTTTTTTTTTTCTGAATGATTTAGTTTCTTATTATCAACAATTTTGATAGTTTGTTAATGAAATGACAAATG